>NC_068314.1:31223765-31371265 GCF_025860055.1 Xyrauchen texanus | reverse complement strand
AGAAAACTTCCTGCATTTTTACCTTTTCAAAAAACATCATTTAGTATGATTTATAAGTTGTATTCCTCATGGGGACCGACAAAATGTCCCCACAAGGTCAAACATTTTGGTTTTTACTATCCTTATGAGGACATTTGGTCCACACAAAGTGATAAATACACACTCTCTCTCTCACACACACACATTTCTCAATACACACATACAAATCACACTCTGACATCCATACCAACACACCCTCACAATTTTAGCGGCATCAATTCTTCATTTGGCTGGCAGTGCTCTATAATACAGAAAATAGGGAAAAAAGCATGTATTTGCTCCATAGGCTAAACATGAGAACAATGGCACCATCTGGTTGAAAAAATTAAAACTTACAATTTTGAAGCCAGGGCTCCGAAATGAAGGCATAATATCATAGAATTCATGATTTTATGCTTTAATGGCACTGGGATAACATTTTGCTGTTTTAATTGGTTTCAATTGGGACATTTTTGTCCTTAAGGTCCTGAGTGTAACCTTTGATGTACACAGTGTATTATAGATTTATTATAGGAACTGAGGTTGAAATATCAAAATCCCCCCCAAAATACACACCTTTGGCAGAATTTATGCTGTTGGCATTAACACAGCCAAAATGATTGAAAGAAAAAAAAAAAAAAGACAAAAATGTCCCTACGGTCTCACAAGGGTTAAATGTTAATGGTTACAATTGACTATGGGATACACTATCAAATCTGTTATTTCCATCCCCCTATTTCCAAGAGCTATTTTGTTATTCCGTGATAATTCTACCATTGATTATGTAAGGAAAACTTAGCTCAGACAAGGTCACGAGGTCCCATGCCATGTTTAGATGGGGGGCATTTAGTGACCAGTGATTCTGAGTCTGTTTACTTCAGGACAGGGAGCAAGTGTTGCTCTGATTATTCGGACAGGCCTTCTTGGTCTTTTATCATATTTCCCTATTTTATGTTTCTTTTGTTTTGACCAGAATCGAATGTTCTTTGCTCTCATGGTCCTTTGAAGACATGTCACGTACCCTGAGAAAGCTGTTAAAGTTGCATTTGATTAAAATAGTGTTTTCATTTAAGACAGAACTGTGCAAAAAGGACAAAACTTAAAGTACAACAGGACGACTTCTTTAATTAGTGCACACACTTTACAGTTCTTTACACTACAGGTCTTGTTGGGTGGCAAACCATCGTTTTCATATTTTTTGTTTTTGTTTTTTTGCTTGTGCTCTGTTTTTCATCCTCTGTCATCTCTCTCTTCCTTACTCTCAAACCATGAATTGCAAGTGATAACAGAATCATTAATTTATTCTTCACCCTCAGGTTACTTTTTGTAAATCAAAAATGTAACATTAAAATGCATATTTGACCATTCACTCTTCCCCCTCAGATAAATGACACACACAGGCAGATGAGTCATGCAGAAACGTCCCACGTTGCCAGCAATCATGATTTTTATTAGTGGTCTACCTGAGTTCATAATCGTTCATATCAGCCGTTGCTAAAAATGTCACCTTAAAATGATGCATAATGCAGAAAATGCAGTCTGAATGAAACCATATTAAAATAAATAAAACTCAATAGAATGGGATAATTTTGCATGAACTACTGGTAATTCTACTGTATGCTATAAAAAACTATATTTGATTTTGCTAATGACTCCCAATCCCCATTTTCATCCTGAGCTTACTGAAGTGCCACATTCACAAGTGAACAATGCTTTGTTGTTATTGTAATAGTTGTCACTTTTAATTGACTATATCACAATTCCAGTAGGTCACAAGTTTACATACACTAAGTTAACTGTGCAACGTTCATCTGTACAAACAATAGTACACAAGTTTAAACGCCATGGGACCATGTAGCCATCATACTGCTCAGGAAGGAGATGCATTATGTCTCCTAGAGATGAACATAGTTTGGAGTGAAAAGTGCAAATCAATCCCAGAACAACAGCAAAGAACCTTGTCAAGATGCTGGAGGAAACATGTAGACAAGTATCTATATCCAGAGTAAATATGAGTCCTATATCGACGTAACCTGAAAAGCTGCTCAGCAAGGATGAAGCCACTGCTCCAAAACTGCCATAAAAAAAGGCAGACTGGAGAAATGTCCTCTGGTCTGATGAAACAAAAATTTAACTGTTTGGCCATAATGACCATCGTTATGTTTGGACGAAAAAGGGTGCGGCTTGCAAGCCAAAGAACACCATCCTAACCATGAAGCCTGGGGGTGGCAGTATCATGTTGTAGGGGTGTTTTGCAGCAGAAGAGACTGATGCACTTCGCCAAATAGATGGCATCATGAGGGAGGAAAATTATGTGGATTAATTATGACAGCAGCAAGGAAGTTAAATCTCGGTCGCAAATGGGTCTTCCAAATGGACAATGACCCCAAGCTACCTACAAAGTTGTGGCAAAATGACTTAAGGAAAATAAAGTCAAGGTATTGGAGTGGCCATCACAAAGCCCTGACCTCAATCCAATAGATTTGTGGGCAGAACTGAAAAAGCTTGTGGGAGCAAGGAGGCCTCTGTTACACCTGTTCTGTCTGGAGGAATGGGCCAAAATTCCAGCAACTTATTGTGAGAAGCTTGTGGAAGGCTACCCAAAATGTTTGACTCAAGTTAAATAATTTAAAGGGCAATGCTACCAAATACTAACAAAGTGTATGTAAACTTCTGACCCACTGGGAATGTGATGAAAGAAATCAAAGCTGAAATAATTCTCTCTACTATTTTTCTGACATTTCACATTCTTAAAATAAAGTAGTGATCCTTCCTGACCTAAGACAGGGAATGTTTTCTATGATTAAATGTGAGGAATTGTGAAAAACTGAGTTTAAGGTGTATGTAAACTTCTAACTTCAACTGTAATTGTCTTCCTGATAAGTCTTAATCTTTACTATACAGGACATTTGTTGAAAGCTGTTAAAGTTATGAAAGGAACTGTGAAGGTGGAAAAGATTATAGATGTGGTTTGTAAATGTTATCTTTTATGTATTTACTGTATCGTTGAAATTATTCTTGTCACTTAGTATTGCTGCCCAGAAGTCCACCTTGGCAGTTCCTACCAAGTTTTTTTGTCTGAATATAATGGACATTTTATTTAAATGTAACATTATTATTCTTATGTGAATAAATAAAAGTTGTAGTTTCAACATTATTTGAACTTCAAACAAATACTAGACTCATATCATGTGACCCACAATTGGTTTTCAACCATTGAATGTGGGTAATATGTAACAGTTTTCAGACGGAACCACACTGAACACCTAATTTCTATGTAATTTAACCAAATAGGGAATAGTTCACCCCAAACTGAAAATTCTCTCATAATTTGGGTCATGGCGGACCCAGATGTGTATGACTTTTGTGTCCTGCAGAAGAAATCAATGATATTTAGAAGAATATTTCAGCTCTGTAGGTCCATACAATGTAAGTGAATGGTGACCAAAACTTGAAGCTCCAAAAAGCACATAAAGAAATCTTAAAAGTAATCCATATCACTCCAGTGGTTTAATCCATGTCTTCTGGTGCTTGACGCATCCGCAAAGCAAGATGGTGCTAGGAAGTGTGATTGAGCTTGAAATCATGATCACCAAGAAGGCTGATGTCAAGATTTATAGTGAAAAAGGAGTTACATTTTCTGTTTTCTCCCCAAACCAATTAAATCGCTTTAGAAGACATGGATTAAACCAATGGAGTCGTATGGATTAATTTTATGCTGTCTTTGAGTTTTTTTCTGAGCTTTATAGTTTTGGTCATCGTTGACTTGCATTGTATGTACCAACCAAGCTGAGATATTTTCTGAAAATGTGTTACATGTGTTCTGCAGAAGAAAGAAAGGAAAAGGGATTCAAAAAGGAAAGTATGCTTTGAACCACAATCCAAAAAGGTTTTAAGATATCTTTCTGGAATTATTGGCAGTCCAACTTTGAAAATCTAGACAGAAATATTTTATTTTTATTATTTATTAATTATACGTCACCCGCTTTCTTTAAAAAGGTGTTATTTGTCCCCCGCACTTTTCCAAGCTAAACCCATACTGAGTCCAAATGGTGGATTTATATACAGTATTCTTTGCGTTTTTTTTCCTTTGGGCTGATTGAGCGACCATCCAGCCAATCACAGGTGAGTTTCATGAGCCGAAACAATCCTTACGTAACAGATCGTCAGTCTACAGTCCAATCAAGACGGCTCTGTTCATTTCTACAAATGTGCTTTCAACAATGTTCATTTATCCATGTTTTTATTGGTATTAATGTTGATTTAAATTAATAATCTAGAGATGAGGAACAGACAAATGAGTTATTTATCGGCATATCGTTCTTGATTGGCAGCATTACGTGAAATGCACTGCAGAAAAAAAACAATGGGCAATCCTTCTTTTAAGCACACATTGTAAGTGGAGTTTATATCGGCGCATGAGTCTCCATTAAGTTATAATTTTTACATTATGTTTGTGAGGTACTAGTTTGATCAGTTGTTTTTGCCAATTAAAGCAGATTACTAGATCTGTGTTAAATATTTAAAGCTATTTTTAATATCAGCTCCTTATTTTTACCTCTATTTTGGTGTGCAGTCGACAAACTGTAGGAAAAAGATAGATCTGCTGTGATCTTAGAACACATTTTACTGAAGTTAATAGATATGTAGACATGCTTTTTTTATACATGAAAATGAAATGTAGATCATTGATTCAGTGACTAACTTGTTTCACACAAGAAACTCATTTGTCACCACATTCTAGTATCACCAGAAATGGTCACTGAATCATTAAATGTTTCTGAACGAATTTTGGTGAACGTAGTCAAAACACTCAAGCCACTTGGATACATTTAAATCCCACAATGCACAAGCACAGAGTAACAAATTAAATTGTGCACATGCATAGTTGTCATATTGTAATTTATTAAATCATTTATTCAGGACAAGCTTGTGCTCAGTCTTTTGTCAGGTGTGAAACAAGCAAATACTCCACAAGATGCCCTTTATTTTTGAGGCTAATTTTGCAATTATTTTGCAATACTTGAATCTATAAAATACTGCAAATATTAAAAGTAAATAATAATTTTATAATATATATTAATATAATACTTGTATATTAATATATACTGTAATATATCAATATTTGACTAAGTGTTGGATCTGTGTGAGCCACCTACTGACAGCTGTGTACCCCCACTTTTAAAATGACTGCTACGCCCCTGCATACATGGTAATCATTTCCATGATATGCTGGAAAGCCAGGTTCCCATTTGACCTCTAGAGTGGCACCATGCCAAAGGATTGTTTTTCTATTGGGCCCCATTCCCAGTCATTTCCAGGAAGCATTTCCTCCTTATTGAAATATATATAAAATAATATTTGTTTCTTTTTTCAGATTTTATGTCACAGTGGTACACTTCGTCTTCCAGATTTGGACTGCACCCTGTATGTGTTTATTCTTGAGGAGCATTTAAAGCAATGTGCTCCAGTGGGCAGCTTCTGTGTTCAGGAAGGAGGCGTTCGCCCCCCAGTGGAGGGGGCAGTAGCTCAGGCTCCCAGTATGCTCTCTGTGTGCTTGGGGTGGGCTTGGTGGCACTTGGAATTGTCATGATTGTGTGGAGCGTTGTGCCTTCCAAAGTGACACAGCTGCAAAATAGTACAACTCCAGTTCCGAATGATGGCATTGTGAAAGATCAAGGGAAGACTTCGTCTGTTGCTTATGTGCTAGTGGGAGCCGGCATAGCCATGTTACTCTTGGCTATATGTCTCGGGTTAAGGAACAAGAAGCAGAGGAGACACAGGGAAACTGCAGTCACAGGCAATCCTGAATATGTGGACCGTGATGAGGCGTGAGTACTGCTCAATCATCTTGTGTTATTAAAGGGATAGTTCACATTCTGTGATCATGTACTGTACTAACCCTCATGTCATTCCAACCTCATGTGATTTTCTTTCTTTCGTGGAACACAAAAGGATGTGATAGACAGAATGCTATCGGGACTTACATTCTTATGGCACTTTTCCACTGCACGTTACAGTTCGTCTCGACTCTACTCGCTTTACTTTTCTGAGCTCGCTTTTCCACTGCTGTTTAGTGCCGCCTCAACATTGGTGGGATTATAGGCTGATCGTCATAGTTGCGCCGCCTCTACTGCCGTGACATCATCTTAAAAACAACACAAACATTACTGACCATAAACAATAACACAACTGCTAGCTGTTAGCTACTAGCTCATTTTGCTGCATAAAGTAGTTGTTGCATGGTGATTTTACACAAGTGTAACAGTTAAATTGACCTGGTTGTTTTAGAAGCAAGCTTTCCAGTAGCTGGTCAACTAAATAAAGTGAAGCTTTCAAGCAGAGTATAGATCTTAGATCTATAGATCGTTTCTTTCTTCACCAACAAGTGGACAGTCTGTACCTCGTTTATTGACCACGGCATGGTTTTGTGCACAGCCATTTCTTTTTTCACAATTTGAAAGGCGTGTGAACAAATTATCCTGTTATCGCTGTTACTAACTTTAAAAAAGTAGCGGGTTGATGTCAGGTACTGGAAATCCAATGATCTGCAGGATTTTAAGGTCACATATAGTATCGGCTCGCTTGGAATCTCGAACGAGGTGGTACTAAAAAGAGTACCAGGTACTATCCACAGTGGAAAAGCCCCATAAGTCACTATTCAGGGACTGACAAACGTAGTCACTATTCACTTTCATTGTATGTACAAAACATGCAAATGAAAGTGAATAGTAACTGATGCTAACTTTCTGCCTAATGATGATGAGTTAGCCATCCCTTTAAAATTACTTGTACGACTGTTCAAAAGTTTGGAAACACAAAGACATTTTTGTTATTGAAAGCAATTGATGCTTCTCTTTACCTTGGATGCATTAAATTGATCAAAAACACTACCTTAAACATTAGTAATGCTGCAAATTTGTTATTACTGTTTAAAATTCATCAACCCGTAATTTCAAAGTCCCATTTTGAGCAGTCAATACTCTAGTCTACTCAGAAAATTATGTCACATAATCTTATTCTGATGAGCTAATTTGGTACGCAAGAAACATTTATTTTTGTTTGTATAGTTGAAAATGGCTGTGCTTCTTCATGAAGTATGGACATCACAATACAGTGGGATTTTTTTCATTTTCTTAAGATTGAGTACATTTGCATTTCTTTTAAGTCAAATTTTGGTTTTAAAAAATGGCCAAAAATAAAACCTCTGTAGTTCTATAGTATCTGATGTTCTTTTGAAAGATTAAGGCTATTTCATGCACTACTGTCTTAAAAGAAGTCAAATTGTAGCTAACCAGTATAGAGAGGGAAGTGAATTGTGCATCTGCACAACAAGAAGATGATGAGTACCTTAATGTCACTAGTTTGAGAAACAGACTCTTTACAGGTCCTTAACTGGTGTCTTCAATGACAAGTACATTGGAACAGAAGTTTCATCTACAACAGAGAGCAGACTCTGAGATTTTGTGATTTCAGGCTTTCAAAGAAAAAGCCACACTTGAACAAGGCAAATAAAAAGAAAATGGAAGAATGTGCCAAATAACTTCAAAGATTGAGTGCTAAATAATTAGAAATTAGTATTGTGGATGGATGAATCAAAGTTTGAGGTGTTGAGATGTTGTTAGAAAAGCTTGGTTGTAAAATCCATGTGAAGTGGATACAAGGATAAACCTTTTATCTAAAGATCTAGAATAAACGTCATTGACAAAAAATGTCCGAGGTGAGCATTCTTTTAGAAATCTAGCATAAAACGCATGTGAAAAGTTTGTAAAGTCCATGTTTCACAATTTAAAACATATCCTTTGCATCTTCTACAAAAATAATTAATTGAAATGTCATGTGGTGTGGCGTAACCAAGTAAAAGGTGTTAAAATACTTTCCTTGCACCCTGAATACATGAGTGTATGTAACTTAAAAGATAGTTACCCAAAATGAAAATTCTCTTATCATTAACTCACCCTCATGATATCCCACCAACAAAGATTTTTAGAAGAATATCTCAGCTCTGTAGGTCCATACAATGCAAGTGATTGGTGATCTGAATTTGTAGCTCCAAAAATCACATAAAGGAAACATAAAAGTAATCCATAAGACCCCAGTGGTTAAATTCATATCTTCAGGAGCAATATATTAGGTGTGGGTGAAAAACAGAACAATATTTTGGTCCTTTTATACTCTAAATATCCACTTTCACTTTCAGATGACAAAGTGAAACTAAACAGGCACTGCATGTGACTCTGGATGGGTACAGCACATGATGTTTTTTTTTTATTATTTAAGCCCCAGAAAAAATATCAAAATGACTTTAAACTCAATAATTAAAAACATGTCCATCATAAAAGAGGTGTATTCAAGTAATTGTGTTGCATTGTTGAATAATTCTCGACAAAATAAAAATAGCATCACGTTATTGATCCATAAATTGACGGCTAGGATGCCTAAAAAGTGGAGGATTCTTGGATGAACAAAGTTTGAAGAATACAGCATTTATTTACAGTTGAAGTCAGAAGTTTACATACACCTTTGCCAAATGCATTTAAACTCGGTTTCTTACAATTCCTGACATTTAATTGTAGAAAACATTCCCTGTCTTAGGTCAGTTAGGATCACTACTTCATTTTAAGAATATGAAATGTCAGAATAATAGTAGAGAGTATTATTTATTTCAGCTTTTATTTCTTTCATCACATTCCCAGTGGACTTCAACCTAAGTGTATGTAAACATCTGACTTCAACTGTGAATAGAAATAGTTGTTTTGTCTTTACTATAATTCTTGATACTTCTAAAAGCATATTTGGTTGAATAAATTGATCATTTTGTTTCACAAAAATAAAACTTTTATTGTGTTTCCAAACCTTTGAATGGTTATGTAGGTGTTTAATGTAGATGGAAGGGATAGTGCTCCTTTTTGAACCGATCTATAGGAACATTTTGTGAACAATTGTAAATTGTTACCACCTTACAGGGGTTAGATTTTCAACAGATGTGCATCCAGCCAGGTTGGTTTGATCAGACAGTATGTTGACCCTTGTACAAATTGTTACTTCATTTCTCTATGTAACTATTAGATCAAATGAAGAGCCAGCACCCACCTATGATGTCCCAACATATGAGGAAGCGGTCAACAGTGGACAGTACCCTGTTCGTCAGAGCAACCTGCGACAGAGTTGCCAGCTACCCTCATACGAAGATCTTATTGGTGCTGTTGAAAGTGAAGGCCAGCAACCAAAGGAAGGTAATGGGCAAGAGGCCCCTCAGGCAATGCCTGACTCTGGACCCCAGGCTGCGGCACCCACCTCCAGCTCCCAGCCCGCACGCAGCAGCAGTAGAGCTAGTCGCATCCTTAGGCCTCTCAGAGTGCGCAGGATCAAGTCAGAGAAGCTCCATCTGAAGGACATTCGTCTGAATATTCAAAGCCCTGCTCGAGGAGGGGTGGTGACCATCGAACCACTAACCCCTCCACCAAAGTATGAGGATAAGCCACCCCAACTTCCCACAGAAGCAGTGTAGTGATGCAGTCACTGGATTCACACTATAAAACTGATATTTTTAACTAATTGCAACCACTGTTTGGATGGGAAAGGTCAGTTGAGACCGTGTAATGCATTGAGAGATAGAAATGAATTTGGACAGAACTCTAAAGCCTTATTTAATTTAGTTTTTGAATCAAACTTTTATTTTTATTTTTTTCATATTTAAAAAATCATTTCCAGGAAGTATTTCCTCCTCATTGAAATGTTTATTATGTTTGTCTCTTTTTTTTTTTTTTTTTTTGGTTTATGTGACAGTGGCACACTTATCTTCCACACTTGAACCCGCACCCTTCTGCTCTGAGAGGAAGGACAGTTCTGTCATTATTCAAACTCCTTTGACTTTCTTTCTTCTGCAGAATACAAAAAAAATATTTTGTCAGTGTATTTACAGTACCCATACAATGTAAGTCAATGGGGTCTGACACTTTAAAGCTATGAAAAGGACTTAAAGTCTGCATAAAGGTAGTCCATAAGACTCAAGTGGTTTAACTGGAGGGGTCTTCTGAATCGATACAATTGGGTTTGGATGAGAAACGCACCAAATGTAACTCTTTTTTCACTATACATCTTGCCATCTGAAGTCTCGTAGACGCAATCATAATTTGAAGCTTGATTACACTTCCTCGTGCTTGATGCATCATCCAATACCGATCGTATCACTTCAGGAGAATGGATCAAATCACCTGAGTCATATAGATGGTATTTACGTCATATTGCCATCAAAATACCTTTGCTTGTGTTCTGCAGAGGAAAGAAAGTCAGACGAGTTTGAGACCCCATAAGGATGAGTAAATGATGAGAGAATAATCATTTTAAGGTGAACTATTCCTTTAAGTGTGTTGCTGTCAACTTGTATCTACTGTTGTGTCTACTATTTAAGAGTGTGAAATAAAGACTTAGTAATGGTAGGGAAATTCGTTTAAAATGATCACAAAACTCTAGAAATATTTAATGTAACCTAACTTTTAGGACACTGCATTAATATCTAATTCTGATGTAATGTCACAAAGACGAGACTGTATAAAAAACCAAAAATGTGCGTCATCTGATTAACCATAAAGATGATTTTTTTTATTTTTCTTTTTATTATTATTACCTTTTTAATCATCAAAATGTATTGATAGGCTCCAAACTAAACAAGCTACTGTGCATGTTTGCACCTTCTGTATGTTGTGTTTGTTTCTTAAATTGCCTCAAGCTCCGCAGACAATGCCTTTTTACCTTTTTAGGAAAACTTATTTGTTTTAATTTACTTTATTTGGTTGGGGTGTAGAATCTA
Source organism: Xyrauchen texanus (assembly GCF_025860055.1). Taxonomy (NCBI): domain Eukaryota; kingdom Metazoa; phylum Chordata; class Actinopteri; order Cypriniformes; family Catostomidae; genus Xyrauchen; species Xyrauchen texanus. The sequence goes on along the minus strand of NC_068314.1, from coordinate 31,360,434 downwards.
TGGAAGAGGGATGGATTTACTATTGATTATGTGTAACTGCTAGAATTGATATTTTAAAGCAGAAAGTCTCTGCAGTTGTATTTATGGCACATTTTGTGAAAATATGTAGGACAATAAAATTGTTTAAGTCTTTTGTTTGGCTTATCCTGATGTATGTGTGTCCTCTGGTGGCTTAGAATCATATTACAACATGGGGGAAAACTGCTACATGTCAAATTTGATTTCATATATTCTCCAATCATTCTGAATTGTGTTCTTGCACTGTTTTAGCTATTACTTGCCAATGATTTTTGCCTAAAATACTGTATACATATTTAGGCCTTTCAATAAGACACTTCAGTTAGATTTTAGATCAAACATACCACATTCAGCAACATATTAAGGTAGCACATAATAGCACTTTTGCGATGAAGAAGTCGGGCCATATCAAAGAAGGATTTTACACAATGTATCTAACACACTAGTGAGTGTGTATGCAATGTTCTGCATCATGTTTGGTCTATTTCTTTATCAATTCATTTTGTAATTATAATTAGCTTACACGTATATAGGCCTACATTTTATTTCCATCACAGACATCACCATATGCAGAATGAAATGTTCTCTTTAACTTAAAGGTCTGCATGTTTGAAGCCAAAACATACTGTTCAGCTTAGCACAGTAATCAATCATTGCATGAAACAGAATTTAATGGAAAATGTATTGAACTTAGGGTTGTGTTTCAAGCAGACCCGCTTTAGTCGTTTGTGCCAAAACGAACCATTAAAAAATTATTGCAACTTTCCAAGTTCCCCAAAAAACAAATTAAGCGGTTGGATGTCACAATCCCACCCAATCTAAACAAAACAAAATGAGTTATATGTTTTTTTCCAAACTGTGCTGTTACATTTAAAGACATAATGTCATAATGACATTCTAAGATAAGAACATGTTTACAATGTTCAAAGAACAACACCAAGAACTGTAAGACAGGTCGCAAAGATACCGTGGAGAGAGTCAATTATACTTCTATTTTGTTTCGAAAAAGATTTTAATTGTTGCATTGCATATCTCCGTTTTAATTTAATTTTGATTAACTTTTATTATTATTTATAAAGTGTTGACATTATTTAAGCAATTCACAAGCAAGCCAAAGCATCAAGCGCAACTCAGGTCTCTGCACTGCTCTCAATACTATGGTTTGAACTAGCGGCGTTACGATATTCGATTCGTTTATACTAGTGGCATAAATGAATCAGTGTTTTTGAACAGTCGTATTCGTTCACTTCCATTGTTTTGGAGGTGAACAGTGAACTGTCTTTTTTACCAAATCACTTAAGTCAATGATCGACTCATTACTAGCCTAAAAAAGATGCTCCTTTGTCGCCACCTACTGGAGTAAAGATGAACGAATCATTGAATTAAATCTAATGAATCAGAATCCCCACCGCTATTTGAAAAGCTGCGAATCCAGTCAGATTCGAGGACCAGAACTTACTGTTATTTATATAATTTTATACAACAATAAAAAATTATTAGACCTATTTCATGTACATTTAAATGCAAATAACATTAAACTTTGATTCAAATATTTTCATATTGAACGTTTACTGCTGTCAGTTAACAGTCATTTAGCAGATGCTTTTAATGCAAAGTGACTTTCAAATGAGTAGAATAAGTATAGCCAATGCACTACTGACTTGTAATGTTTGTTAATGAAAGTTAGACTAGAGTAGTAACTCCACCCCTTCTCCGCGGAAATGATAAGAACCGAATGATTCGTGTAGTTGATTTTCCCGATTTTGCAGCTGCTCTGGTAGCGGGGATGGGGGGGTGAACTTTTCATGGAACAGCCAGCCCGGGGAGTCAGTCACATTCTTGGCCGGGATTCAATGACTGAACCAGACACAAACAAACACACACACACATACATACGCTCGCGCGCACTCACACGCACAGAGAGAGAGAGTCACACATAGTAAAGCGTAGGCAGACCAACTGCGCCGACGATCTTGGTCCACATTTTTGTGCGTAAGTTGCACGGATCCGAGCATGTCAATAATATAGATATATAAGTAGCCTATATATTTATAGGATGAAAGCGTACACTTTTGGGAGGATATTTTCTTAGGTAGGAACTCTTGTTCTTTTAGGTAGGCTACGGCTGAAACCCACTCGAGATTTTCCTATGAAACAGTTCAATGGATTACAACAAGGTTTCAAAAGTGACATGGACATCCGCCGCTCTGGACTGTTTTGACTCTACCCGTTCACGTTCGCTGAATTTGTTGTGACCACGCAGCCGGGGGATTTTAATTTGCACTCTTAAACATGGAGGCTCCTTCCAGCTTTCAGCCGCATCCAGGACTTCAGCAAACTCTGAAGCAATTTCACCTGAGTTCAATGAGCTCTCTTGGCGGACCGGCCGCCTTCTCGGCCCGGTGGCAGCAGGATATGCTGTTTAAGAAGGACGAAAAGAGCGCGGAGGTGCTCGTGAGCCTCCCCGCGCAGACACCCCCGGTCATGCCGGGACCCCTCTTCATCCCGTCCGACCGCTCCACCGAGCGTTGCGAGACGGTCCTGGAGCGCGAGACCATCTCGTGTTTTGTGGTGGGCGGCGAGAAGCGCCTCTGCCTGCCGCAGATTCTCAACAGCGTCCTGCGGGAGTTTTCCCTCCAGCAGATTAATTCGGTGTGCGACGACCTGCACATCTACTGCTCCAGGTGCACGGCGGATCAGCTGGAAATCCTCAAAGTTATGGGCATCCTGCCCTTTTCGGCACCCTCGTGCGGACTCATCACCCAAACAGACGCAGAGCGGCTCTGCAATGCCCTCATCTACGGCGGTACGTTCCCTCCACACGCCGACAAGGAATTCTCGTGCTCCATAGAGCTGGAGCTAACGGAGAAGAGCTTCAAAGTTTACCACGAATGCTTTGGGAAGTGCAAGGGCCTTTTCGTGCCAGAGCTCTACTCGAACCCCAACGCAGCGTGTATACAGTGCTTGGACTGCAGGCTCATGTTCCCGACCCACAAGTTCGTGGTTCACAGTCACAAAAGGCTAGAGAACAGAACCTGTCACTGGGGCTTCGACTCGTCGAACTGGAGGGCTTATATTCTTCTGGATCAAGACTATACTGAGAAAGAGGAGAGCAGCACACTGCAGAAGCTCCTCAATGAATTAAAGGGGAAATTTGACCTGGGAAACAAGCACAAGACATCTTACAATGTGAGTTTGCAACTTTTCAATTTGCCTAATCATTATAAATGTGTTTGGGTAGCTGCTTTTTTGCAAATAATGTGCATTTTGCATTGTGAAATCACTCATTACCAATATTGACTTGCATGCACAAATGTTGATCTTTCTCAGTTGTAGGTATGAGGGTTGAGCTCTATTTGATCACACAACACCTATTACACATTGAGTTTGGATGTCACGCACAAGTGCCTCCTCACAAAACAATTTTGATTAACCTTTAATATATATTTACTTTTGAGCATATTGAAATTAAAGTAAACTGCAGGCCTGCATCCTGCCCCCATGGTGCATTTCTCTTGTGCCTCTGGATGAACTCAGGCATCTGCATATGACAAATGGGGCCTCATTTATGTATTTTATTGGAGCCAGAGATAGGGAAGCTTGGGGAAGCCAGTAATGAGCTTCAAGGTGGAGAAGTAAGAGTGCTACGCACGTCATTGTTTTGTGTGGGGGGTTGAGGTCACTCTCCAAAAGCATTTGTTGTAGGGTCACCGCTGCCCTTGGGTCTCCCAGTGTCTGATCAGGCTCCACGCCAGGGTCAGAGACACAGCTAGAGGACAAAAGCACTAGAGTCTCGGGTTGGCTGCTACCTCCACGCAGCAGCTGTTGTGTGCGATTGTGCTAATGGTTCTACACACTATGTATGTGTTACCATGGTGTCACTTCAGCAGGATTGGGATGCATTGCCAGGCAAATGCAGTTTAATGGTAAATGTGAGAGACATGGCACATTTCAGAAATGCAGTGTCATGTATATGACGATTGCTTCTCTTTGGGAAAAGCGTGGACTGATATTTGTCAAATGGTCGCTGAGTGGCCAGTTTACACTTTGCCAGATCCTATTTCGTTTGTTTTTCATCTATCTAGTTGGTTTCAATAAACTCCATTTCCATGATGCTAGATGATTAGATAGAATATAACACAAAGTCACAATGGCGAAAAAGCCAATTCTTGTACACCTCCTATATTTCTTTGAATTTCACAATAAACATTTCCATAATGATGTAGGACTAGAGGGGTCATAATCTATCCAGCAGGGTAAAAATAATTCAGGGGCCAGCTAAGAATTGTACACCCCTTCTGTGATTCATTGTCAAAAAGAAGTGTGTGTCCCAGTTTGCAAACTGCCTTGGTCTGTGGGGAGCCACGTTCCAGCAGACCAAGGCAAGCAAACCCATCCAGTGCTTTAACAACATGGGTAATATTCACCCGTGTTGTTATAATGCTTGACAGGTTTGCTTGCCTTGGCCTGTTTCTTCATTCAAGCAAAAGCAACCTGGTCTCAAAGAATCACGTTACTGTTCCTTAATGTTTGCAAAATGAGTTTTATGTAGCAGTTTCCTGGTGAAATGAACACTAGAGGCGCTACAACAACCATTACTTTTATTTACTTTCACACAAATCATGAGTGAAGCAATACTATCGTATGATATCAAAACACGTTTAATATAGTGCATGTATTGAAAGCGATGCGTTTTAATGCTTGCATTGCACAACCAACTACATTTACAAGCTTATTGTAATGCGATGTAGTTGCGTGGAAGCTCAACTGATAGAGCGTTACACTTGCAACGCGAAGGACAGGGGTACGAGTCTAGCAAAGCATGTAAGTCAAACAGTCATATTTGCATCACAAATTGATGTGGTTGTTTCAGCTAATTGTGTTTTTCATTGCACATTTGCATTTAGTTTAGAGATGAGCTTTTAACATGATAGAGCAATTCCCAATAAAAACATCCTCTGTTTGTGAGCACACAGTGGTCCTTTCACCTATGAACCACCACGATATGTGTACTGATCCTCATAATATAATTTCGTCAAAATGTTGACACGGTCACATCATTTTCATGAGATCAGGATGAACAAAAGCTTTGTTACCAAACCTCAGTTGAAACATCTATGTTTACTTTATAAACATAGAATATTACTGCTTCCAAATATTACTTTGATGAGAGACTGGTCGCCATGAATGTAAGATATCTGAATCCTCAGGATATTTATTTAATGATACGTGTACACAGCAGTGGGGTTTGCTGTTTTATTTGACAGGAGTTAAAATTTGGTTTTGGATAAAGCTGAATCAAATTAAGGCAGCATGCAGACTTTGTCTGGTCTGGCTGACATAGTGGGTAGACTGTTGGAGAGGGTGGTGAATTATCATTAAGTATCTGTTGGCCCTGTCCGCCAGAGCCTTGACGTGTCGTCAAAGGGCCGTAACGTGTGACCTCTCTCCAAAGCCAGTCGACTAAAACAACCCCGCCCCCTCTCCTTTCAGACAGTTCGGCCAATCATGTGGACCTTGGTTCTCTGACTGGACAGATGGTTGTTTGATAAAAGACAGAAAAATAAATGGCAAATAAATGGGTGCAAACCGTTACCAGAAGCCATTTGCTGTAGTGTCAATTTGTACTCCATTTTTTTAGGACGATTACTTGCCCAGTCTGAAAAATAAGCATAAGGGACACCAACCAGATGTTATCCTCTTTAAATATTCTATTTTATGAGTCTGTTTTTGCTTTGCAGATTGAACTGGTGTTTTGCTCCAGTTTTGAATGAATAGACTCTGATACAGTATAAATGATTGTGTCATGCTGTTTTATTTGGAGTTTCAACTTTCCCTTAAACCGCACAATTCAACTGCATGCACATTGTTCTGCCAAAAATGAAGACTCCAGTGAGAATATTGTTAAGTAATAAATTGGATGCAGAAGGCCCGTGGAGCCTTTAAATAGAGGGGATATCAAGCTCTCCATTGTTCTCCTCTCTCACTTCATCAAATTACAGATGACTCCCAACCTGAGACTAAACCAATCAACTGAGTGTCCGACCCAAGGTGGCAACGGCCATAATAAATGTGTGCGCCCGGGGAATGGAGGTCACCATGTGCGTGCAAGTTTGCGTCTATAATGCCTGGATCAGCTGTGGGGAAAAGATTAAAATGAGCATACTGCCTACTCATTTTCATCCCCATCTGTCTGCTGACCTCATCGTTGTGAACCGCACCGCTTCCTAATGCCGCTCTGTACTGCACTGCCGCTTGCACTGCCTCCAGACTGCCAACAATTCAATCCACCCAAACACTCCTAGTGCTTCTTATTTATCCAGCGCAGTCAGACCACACATCCGTAGTCTATACCACATCATGGCGGCCAGCAAACATTCCCCGCTGCCCCGAATCAGATGCTCAAACAACACCGACCGCCTGGGTTTTGACTCGAGCTAAGTCAAAATCCATTTTTGGCTGCCTATTCTTTGAAAGGCTGAATTTTAAAAGGGGCGCTTGATGGCTTAACAGTTCCCAAGAGATGCTGTCTTATCCCCTCCCTGGAGAGATGGAGGTGAGGGGGTGGTCAGGGGCTCTCTGAGGTTATGCCCTCTATTCTCTGCTGTGTGACCTCTTGTTTAGAGTGCGTCAGCTGGAGCTCTCCACTGGCTGATGCAGGGGTGAAGACCTGCTGCCTCTTTTGTTCCCCACAGCTTTGTTACTCATGCCGAGTCGAGCCGTCACTTTTCATTGTGTTTTAGGCTGGGTGTTGGTGGCCATTGCACGACCAATGCTTGCATATGCCGGTCTACGTCTGTTGCCAAATGAAATGCATCCCCTATGGTGTTGTTCTGTCATATGGCTCATATTATGTATGCCCAGAAATTACTTGTGTGCAATATAAATTTGCGAATTAGTCCAATAATTGGTGGTCATGAATTTTTTGTCATATTTGATCTTCAAGAAAAAATTAACTTACCAATGTCTGTACATCACATGCCTGTTTTGTGAGTAAGGGGCCACTCAGACCAAACATGTTCTTGTGTTAAAATAACTAGACACTTAATGAAACAATGTCGCGAAATGTGGAAAAAAAAGAACAGTGAGATGCGCAATGGTCAAGGTTCCATCTAGATCATGTTTACGTGGAGAAATGCCTAAAAATAGATGCAAAAATGTCAGTCTGAACGGCCCCTAAGTTTCTAAAATGTAAGACAGAGCATTGGTTAAGTTTAAGGGTTGCCTAGGCTGGCATTGCCACCCGTCTGTGTTAACAGATGGCACTATGATGTAGTGTTGTTTTATGATTGGTTTCTCATATCAGGACCCTTCGTCGATTGCGATCATCAGCTTCATGATTAATATGGCAACCCATCTGCTGTGGTGATGGAAAATCCTGGAGTACACAGCTGCCACTGTGCAAGAAACGCTGTGCTTTAATTGAGCCCCTTGCTAGTCTGCTAATCCAAAACTGCTTGACAAAGATACCTGACAAAGTTTTATTCCAATGGATAAGGGCATTAACTTGAGGAAACATTTATTTAGGAACGCTTGCCATTCCTCATTAGATACAGGCCCTTGTTTGGCCTCAAATTCCATCCCTGTTCCATATTCATGAGCTGGAGGATGCATTTTGTTTTTTATCCTGTTGGGATTTTAACATTTTTATTCAACAGCCAAACAATTTAAGAATATTAAAAAGAGGGGCTTGGGTAGCTCTGCGAGTATTGATGCTGACTACCACCCCTGGAGTCATGAGTTTGAATCCAGGGTGTGCTGAGTGACTCCAGCCATGTCTCCTAAGCAACCAAGTTGTAGGCAGGGTAGAGTCACATGGGGTAACCTCCTCGTGGTTGATATAATGTGTGGTTCTCTAGATGGGCTCTTGGTGAGATGTGCGTGTATGCCGCGGAGAATAGCGTGGGCCTCTACACACACTATGTCTCCGTGGTTATTTGCTCAACAAGCCACGTATAAGATGCAAGGATTGACTCTCTCAGACACGGAGACAACTGAGATTCGTCCTCTGCCACCCGGATTGAGTCACTACGCCACCACGAGGACTTTGAGCGCATTGGGCATTCCAAATTGGGGGGAGAATTTTTTTTATAATAAAAAATTACAATATTAAAAAGTGCACTCCAAATCTGAATAGTCTGATTGAAAATGCAGGATTGTTGTTTTGGCTAAAAGTAATCATGAGAAATCCAAACAACCCATTGCATATTCTTGCATTGTATATTGCCCAAAGTAATTATTTTAATTTACAATGTACGTGAAAACGAAACTACTGGTGAAAGAATTTGCCGTTCGGAGACATACTTGAGTGCATTTACGTCCTACGGCTGTCGAATTCTGTTCGAGCTGCTTGGAGAAGGGTGAAGACTATGTGGTAAAGATGTTGCCTCAGGGTTTGTCTGTGGGATGATGCAGCTCCAGTCTGCCTGCGTGTGCCTTATGACGAACTGACATGTTGCTTTCGCCTACAAACCTCCCACTGACCGCCCTTGAGGCTAACATGAGGATTAGCTCATGAATCTCAAATGAGGCTGATTTCTAAATGTTCAAACAGCAATGTTAAATGCAAGTGTGCCTCTATTGCGTGCACTTCGTGGGAGATGCTCTGTCCTTTGGTAACAAGGAGGAAACAAAATTTTTGCCCACCATAATTAAAATATATTTGTTTTAACAGTAAATAGTATTATACTACGCTGTCATGTAGGATTGGGTATTGATACAGATTTACTGATTCAAATAGATTCTGATTCACAAGCTCAATTCAGTTTTGATTTTGATTCAATTTGTTTAGATTCCGATTAATTTCAGTATATTTCAGTGATGTCTATTTTGCTTGCATATAAAAGCAATTTGAGTATTCTCAATCCCAATTGAGCACAACCACAACAAAATAGTAACTTATTGGAGTTAACATTGTTTTAAGTTTTCAAGTAGTTGTTGAAGAAAAGTAAAAAGTCAGTAATAATGTGCAGGCAATAGGCTCAAACAAATAAAAATATTGAATAAAGATACAAAGTAAGAAATTGGTACTTTAACAACAGTCAAGTATTCAAGAAAACTAGTTTTCAGCTGTAAAGGCTGTAGTACAGTGCGGATGATTGCATATTTTATAAACTACCCCCACCCCAAACCCAAACCTAACCATCAGTGGAGTAAACATGTAATGTTAGAGGGGAAAGATGCAACCTCTACCGTGTTCACGATTACTTCCAGGTTTCAAAGTAAGATCTGATCCTTGGTCTCCCATATTGCTGATGCAATGCACTTCCGGTCATACCACAGGGTTAGGGTTAGGTAAACATGCTAGAGCTGATGCATACATGTCTGATAGGAAATGCTGCTTGTCAGTGAATCTGCATAATTCCTATAAGTAGTAGCAGTTCGTGCAAGTGACATAATTAAACAAGCTGGATTTTCTGAACAACAAATTCAATGTAGGAGATGTGCATTGTTTGTTTTTTGGGGTTTGTAGCCTCTACAGAGAAGCAGTTTTTACTTGAGCTATTTGGGCCTTTTATGAAAAGCGGGTTTTTGTGTTTTTAAGCAGCCCGTGGCCTCTCGTTCACTCCTCTGAGGCATGCAGACAGCTCTCGCTCCACGCCCAAACAGCATTATTCCGAAAACTTTTGTGATTGGAGAGTCTGTGTAGTTGCTAAGCAAAGCTGCTCTTCCTGTGCTAAATAAGAACTTGATGCTTCCTGGCTGGTGGGCTGAGAGGAGTGTGCCAGCTCACTCACTCTCACTCTCACTCTCTCCATCTCTCTTGCACGCAAACACTTTCTCTCTTTAACGCATACACAAACAAATCACTAAAATGCTGAATCTCGCCTTACAGGCCTGCTCTCGTGATTGTGCTACTGAGGAATAGGAGGCTGTTGCCCAGCCTTGCAAAAACACATAAGAAATGATGATGTCAGGATGACCTGATACATAACCTTAATGAGAGAGAGAGAGAGAGAGAGAGAGAGAGAGAGAGAGCTCTGTTTCCGATGAGTGTGACTCTGTCTGTCTTTAGACTTCTCTCTGGGTGGTGTAAGAATGGAGGTTTTCCTGTGTTTTGAGGCTTTGGGTTATGAGGCACATTTAGGTTTTTCCAGAAAGGCTGATTCAGTCCTCCAGCCCTCAGACATCTGGCAAGGCCTCCATTTTCCATTCAGTGAGATGGTCCACCACAACATGGTGTTTCAGAAATGCTCCAGGAATGCTCTGCAAGATGGCTGTTCTCAAAACTGAAAGTCCTGCAGACAGAGGGGTTGCTCTGCTTTTGTCTTTCATCTTTCTCAAGCACTAGGTAATGCTTTTAATCAGTAATTAAACTCACACAAAAGGAGATGTTGAGCAGTATGTTTCGCATTTACTTTCATTGCTTAATTTTTATATACAATAAAATTGAGTGGTGACTGAGGCTAACATTCTGCCATACATCTCCATTCATGTTCCATTTATGTTTGGAACAATGTGATGGTGAGTAAATTACAGAATATGGGTGCACTATTTATTTAATGTTCTATTTTCAATTTATTCAAATGCAAAGGTTGAAGTCGTGGTGCAGTGGGTAGAGCACATGCTTATCACATGCTTATGATATGAATGTGGGCTCATGGGGACCAGAGTTCGAATTTGGTCTGCATTATGTCTCAATCCCATTCCCCCTGTCTCGCCTGCTTTTCTGATTCTCTGTTGTTTCCTGTAAGTAAAAAAAAAAACATAAATATTGGATACAGACAAGAAAGGGAAACTTCATCTTTTATTTTCCTTCAGTGGCACGAATAAGCAGACATCCTGTAAGTCATCTTACCCCGTGGCCTGACTGTGTGCCAGATTTCGGCTTGGCACTGGAGATCAGGTATTAAATGCTGGCGAAGCATACCACATTTCAATGTGCGGTTAAACACGTAACGAATTTCTGCTTTTGAATCCTTTACCAATGCACTGCAGAGGCCTGGGGTTAGATCCCATATCAAATGCATTCAACACTGCTGCCTCTTCACTCTATACAGCGTTGTAAGGTTGTGTGGGACTGTTTATCCAGGATCAAAACTGCTGCCACTTCCTTTTTTTTCTTTCCGTCACCAGCTACTCTAATTCCATCTGCTCAGTCGCTTCAAAAGTCCTCCCCCCCATTACTAAGTTGTGCTCTGCCTTGGCTTCTTTCTCTCTCCTGATCTGTCCATTCTGTCTGCCTGTTTGATTGTCTGTCTCTCTCTTTCTGCCTCTGCGTTGAGTGGGCTGGCACAGGGGAAGGACCGTCAGCTCAGCTATTCTAGATATAAAAGATGCTCTGAAATAGAAATTTGGGGTCCCGATGCATATATATACACATAAAAACTAAAATCTTAAACCGAGGATTTGCATAGCTTACATGAAATGAGACATGAAAACATTATAATGTACAGGAAAAAGATGGATAACAACTTATTTCTTGTGAAATCCGACTTTCCTACTGAAAAAGAAACTAATCTAGTAGGCTGGACTTCGTGACTGGTCAGTTGACTCTTTTTAGGCAATTTTGAGGTGGTCAGTCTGGGAGACCAGCGGAGCACCACCTTGGTCAGGCTGGGAGTCCTGGTTAAACCGGCTTAGGCTGGTGAACAACATATATTTCATGAATGTGGCATACTTGTTGTTTTTAACTTATATTTTAATAAACAAAAAAAACTATTACTCGTTGTTCCGAGCTCTAACCCATGAGCAACAAAATTGTTCAATAAAACGCATCCCTTACCTTACGGAAAAGTACTTGCAATGGAAGAAAAATGGGGCCTGTCCATAAACGTCAGAATACTTTAGGGATGCACCGAAATGAAAATTCTGGGCCGAAACCGAAACCGAAAATCCAGGATGCACTTGGCCGAAAACCGAAACCGAAATTTTTACCTATTTAAAAAAAAAAAACAAATGTTGTGTATAATTGTATTAATTTTATAATTTCTCATTAATTTCATGAATTTAATTAATCTGAATTGAAAAACTACAAACCAATAAAATAAATCACACTTTTATTGAAAGTAACACCAAAATTGGACAAAAAATATATTAAAACTATATTAAATATTATTCTTCTTTCAGTTCTGTAAAAATCTAATTTTACAGATTTTATTAACAATTATCCAAATAATGTAAAGTTTTAGAAAACTATTATATGCAAAACAAGAGTCAAGTAATGAACTTGACTAGCATCTTTCAAAAAGTTTAAATATGCAACAGTAATTTTAATTAAAACAAAAAGGCAGAACACAGAATGGCAGAGGGCCTCTATTCCAATGATCTATATAGAACTATAATATATAATTATATATATATATATATCGATCAGTGCTCTGTTATGTTTATGTAAACGTATGTACACTAAGTGAAAATGATTGTGCAAAACAGCAGTAATTGAACTAAATCCAACCTCAACTGTAAACAACAGATGTATCCTCAACTGAAGAACAAGTGTAATGTAATTGCTATACACATCAAATTGGACCGCTTTCTATTTAACTACAAGTGACAGGTTTCTCTTCAAGAACAAAAGTTGCTAAACTTTCTGACAGTCTCTCCTGTCAGAAAGCTCATCAAGAACATGAGATGCTGCACTGAATAGACTCTCACTCTCTGTGCTGGTGCTTGGGCAGATAAATACCTGTGCGCAATCCGCGCAAGCAAAGGAAAGCGGTCTTTGTTTATGCGCCCGTAGTCAAGGGGATTGCCGCTTCTGGCGTAGTTCAGATAAATACGTCTCAAGTTGTGGTGTAGCTGCGCTAGTTGTGACATTTTCCTGTAGAATCTCTTGCTGTATTCTGTATATATATATCTTGAAATTTCTGCTGAACAAACACTGCAGATCGCAAATTTGATGTCCTTATCAGAAACTTTGAAGAATTTCCACACCGCTGACATGATCGGCCTTTGTTTGGTAGCGCTGTGATAATGGCTAGATCGATCCAGATTGAAATCTGAGCACTGAGGGGCGGGGCGAGGAGGTATATATTTTCGGCTCATATTTTCGGCCTTTTTTCTCTTTCGGCCGAAAACCGAAAGTGCCATTTTCGGCCGAAATTTCGGTGTATCCCTAGAATACTTATATTTACTTAGCTTGTTTCTCAGTCAGAAGGCTGGAGCCTGGTTAGGCTGGATCTCTCGGCTGCTACATCATCAAGCATCGTCGAAGGCCATCTCAGTTGTGAGGATACTTGGAAGGCAGCCTCGATAAGAAGCCTTCTTTTGCCATATTTTGGAAGATGCATCAGGTGCATCCTTCGTGGCCTTCAATCACCCACAATGACCCAAATTATTAAAAAAACAGGGCGGAAAACGAGTCACTTGAACGCGGAGGTGTAAACCTTTATGAAGCAGCTTACATTTTGCTCCCTCTTCAAGTTTTTATTTGCATTTGCAGCAATGACAATATGTAGAAACATTTAAAATGCAAGTAGTGCAGACAATACAGCAAATTAGAAGATACAAAGCACCAAAAAAAGAAATGAATAAAAGGGCAATTACATGAATTTCAAAAGCATTAAATGTATTATAGTTTTTTTACAAGTCTAGGGTTCCATTTTTTTTCATTATTGAATGGATAAAAAAAAAAATAAAATAAAATAAAAAAATAAAGGTAAGGTAATTTTTGTAAGGTAATCAACATTAAACCAATGGTGCTGTCAATTGAGTTTAACTAGTTTTAAACCTGGAATATTAATTTTTAAATGACAAAAAAATAAGCACTCCTATTATTGTGCATCACTTGTACATATATAATTCTTCTACATCACTGAATCACTTTTTTCAGTCCTGGTTGAGCTTTAAACGTGGTGACTTTCTTCCTCTTTTGCCGGTAGAGCAATGTTATAGCATGCCTGTCCCCGTCGTCTGCCTTTATTTATAGTGCGCCAGTGACCACAGACCTGGGCAGCTAAAGCCTGGGCAGGCCGTATAGCGGAATAGCCTAAAATAGATCGCTTTTGATCCCATAATGAGCTAGCTATTATCAGCCCTGTGTCTTTAAATTGGGACTTGCCCTCATGGTCAAGGAGGATGGAAAGCTAGCTGCTAGCTTACACCCTGTCTTAAAAAGCAGCTTTGTGGCTTATCATTATAAACGGGGTTAATCACTGCTGATTCGGGCAGCAGCCACTTAATTGGCTTTGTCATCTGTGGCTGTCTCCAGGTAGACTCATTACCTCACCTGGTTAGCAGTGTTAGCAGTGCTTAAATAATAGTATACATGTTTTTTTGCTTGCTGTTATGTGTCACACGCAGTTGAGTGGGTTTAGCCTTTTTAAGTATAATCTTTGACCGCATGTGTGTATGGATGCTTTCCATGCATGCGCACTACGACTGCTGTAACACATGTTCAGACGACTTGCACAAAGAAACTGGGCTGCACGCTGACTGCCGCTCGAACTGGTAATGAGTCCCTGTTTGCGAGAAGTTGTGGCCTTACTTTGGCCTTAAAATTAGTGACACTACTAACTTCATTTTTAAAACGCGTGACAGTTGCCCAGATGTTTTCACAATAGTGTACCTTTTCCAGTAATAAGTTATTCCAACAATTATTTTTCCAACGAGCTGTTGTGTACTGTCACTAAATGCTAAATTATGCAACATGAGGCAGTAATCAGATGCGCTCACCCAAACTTTTAAGTGAACATATAAGTGAATCATCGATTCGTTGGAATGGTTCATGGAAACAAACATTTAAAATAAACGATTCACTGAATCACTAGTGTAGCGCTGAGAAGTCCAATTCATTTTAACAAATCGGCCTGTTCGTGCAAATGACGATACATCGATTTGCAGAAGTTCTGGTCTACTTCGTTATGTAAAATGTTTTTTTTAGTTTGATTATTTAGTTGTACTTAGTATACATCTATTCATGTTCAGTGTTTCATTTAGTTTTCGTTAGTTTTAGTATAAATTTATATTGTATTTGTTTAATTTAATGTAGTCACCCCAATTGGTTAATGCCACTCTAATTGAGATCTTAAGATCAGTCAAATTTAAATATTTAGGGCTTCGGTTAGAAAAAGCCAGCCTTCAAGAGTGAATGTAAAATCTGAAGAGGTTGAGTGTGAATGAAGTGTAGAATGTGAGATTACCGTGTGACTGGACTGATGCTCAGAGCTTTGATGTTTGGTAGAGGTGAAGTCATCTTGTAAAAGATTCACTCAGTATGCAGACAGGAGGTGAGAGATTCATTACCAGCTGCCATGAGAGGTATCCAAAAGGCCTTATGTTGACGATATGCTGCATGCTTGCTACAATTGTGAGTTAAATATACAGTAAACATAATTGAGTAAATGGGGCAATTTTAAGTCTGTGTTTATTTTCAGGGCCTCTCTACGAACCCACATGGGCAAAAACAGGTTTAGCTCTGTCTGGAGTTTTCTGTAAGTGCGTACCACAGAACATGCATATAGAAAACCTATATGATTATGATTGGAAAGGAATGTCTTTGTCAAACCCTGCAAGCATGTGTTATAACCGCAGTAGAACCACTGCAAGACTTTTCGGAGAAGAGGTCACTCTGAAAAAGATGTGGCTACGCGTGCTGTTCAATTCACACGTTTCAGCTGGTCCTAACTACACACGCCACCGATAGAATTAGTCTTTCCAAAAGGATTAGTCACCCTATCATCAAGCCTCCCTAATTTATCTCCCTTTTGTTGTGGGGCAGGCTGCATTAAATGGGATCAGTGGCCTTGGCCAGAGACAGTGGGAGGAAGTGGCCCTTTGTGTGCCTGGCAGGTGCACCGGGGTGGGGAGTGACACTGGCATTTGCTTGGTGTGGGGGGGCGTCTGAATGTTTTAGGCCAAACGTGTGGGTTTGGAGCTGATTGCAAGAGGGTCTACTTTGTGACAGACTCTTAGCCCCCTTGTCACTGATATTTTTGGAACCCAGTCAACTTGAGTATTATATTATTTTAGTATAGTAGATAAGTTTACAACAAAATACAGTGTCATGGGGTTATATAAGATTTGTTTAGTGATTCAAGAAAAAGATCTGGTTCAAAAGAGTCATTTGTTCACAACTCTCTCACTGGGTTTGTTGTTTTAAGCAGCGATCTCTTCACAACAGAACGGGAAAAGCAGCGCGAGACACACTGTTGTGTACGTTCTAAAAATATATTCAATATCTCACAAGATATCTGACGAAACCACATATGAACGCACACAACCTGACTGTCACAAGTGACGATTAGATTTTAAATGATCACAATCAATTATTGTTAGGTAAATGCTTTTCTGCCCTCTCTCAATCTCTCTCTTCCTTTCTGTTTCTCTCACTCTCTTTTGCTGCCTTCTCTGCTCTGCACTCCCATCTGGTGAACAGTCTTCTGCTTTTACAGGCCACTTTAATGGGGCTCGATTTGTTTTTTTTTATATATAATTTTTTCTGCAGTTTTACCATTGTCAGTTAACAAGACAGTTTTTGTTCAAACTGATTTAGTTATAAGTTGTCTTCATAAAAAATGTTTGCTTTATGTCTTACAAAACAGCTCTAGAAATGTACGGTATGCAAATCATGTGTTTCATGAAAGAAACCCACCAGTGCAGTTTTCAAAGTAGGTTTTTGCCTCCCAGCCCCTGTATGTTTTTTAAACCAGTTTTTCAAGGTCCTTCATATTACTGTAATTTCATTGAAATTCCTGACAAGCTTTGGCTCCATTTTGCTCGCGGAAGGCCTCACTGCGAAAAACCTGAGACAGCTGTGGCCACTGAAGTGTTCTGCATTCAGCAAGGAAACCAAGTGCTGCATATGCAGAAAGTGGGAGACATTTCCTGGAATGCAAACCACCTCCCTGTAGGATTTTTCTGAAAATGGTCCAAAGAGGTGTCTTTTGGAGCAATGGCATCTTTATTTAGATTCAAACATTCAGACCAGCCTTTATGCATGATTGGTACAATCAGTTCGGTGTCTGCAATCCTTCTCTTCCATTACAGAATATGAGGAAAATGTGCTGAAGCTGTATAATTGTCTCTGCTGGCTTACACAAAAAGCAAATTCAGGACTCCCCTCCCTTCTTTCAATTAATTCTTCTCATGAATATGGAGTTTTCTGTCCATGGCGTAGAGAGAAGCCAAATGAGAGCTTGCCTGTAAATTGTGAAAGTGACTTAATCTCAGTTGAAGAATTTACAATGAAGATTAGGGATCCGGCTGAGGGCACATTGTGTTGGTAATCATATTTATGCATATTAAAGCTAGGGGGGATTTTTCAAGATTCCATGGAAATGCATGGATAATGAGTCTCCTTGGATGCCTTCAGTCAGATGTTGGCGATTAAACTGATCAAATGCTCGTATCAGTCCCTGCTAGAGAAGAAAAACCTGCTGAGTGAAAGATCTGTCATATGGCCCTTTCATGTCTCATTTAGAAATATTTAATTATTTTCCCACACATTCTCCTTTTTAAAGGCCTGATTCACCTCAAAGATAGCCGTAGTGCAGGATTGTGACAGGAGGTCACCTAATTTTAGCTAGTATGCATTAACTCCAATCCAAACCCAACTGATACCATTTGATGTCATTGGGATGGTGTGAAAAGAAGTGGTCCTCTGGGTTTTAAAGCTGCCCTGAGAGCTTAATGAGGAGAGTGTTAATTCCTATCAAGTCATTTACCCACAGTCCCAGCACCCCTAATGGCCCAGGGAGCCGTGGCCGGGGTTGTGGGGAGGTCAGGTTGAATTACAGGACATAAACCACAACACAAGCCTCCTATCACCATAGAAATAAAAGCAACGGCAGCTGAGGTGAGAGGGTGGGGCCCTTTGCAGTTGTTGTTTTTTGGGGGGAGGGGGGTGTCAACAAATCTTTTGAATTGATAAGCAGTTGAGGAAGCTATTGATTGGTCAATTATTTATATAAATGTTCTTGGACTTGTAAACTCCCTCTGACCTGATTGTGGAAGTAAAGGAAGAAACTAGATACATAGATATTATTATTTTTAATAATATTAACAACGCACCTGAAACGTGAACATCTCAAAATATTACACCTTGTAGATAGATGGATAAATGGTGAATGTCAGTGCATTGTGGTAAACTGGTTTTACTTGATTTGCAGACAAGTCCACAGACAAGGGGTCCAGGGGCACCCAGACTCCTCCACCATCTGGCAGCCATAAAAGTGTTGGAAGTTTTAGGGTTTTTTTTTTTACGACCTTGCAGGGTGAGACATGGCAAGGCATTCTAGATGCCCCCAAGTTCCTATGCTTCCTCAACTGGAGGTCAGAAGTTCATTACCTTTCTCCCTTATAAAATACATTGGTGCTTTAGATGGTGAGAAAGTGGGTTTTATGCAGGCATCTTTTGCATATTTTTGGCCACTGAGAGAATTTGACTAGGCCGGACAGCAGACATGATTCACATAGATGGTGAGAACTTTTGCAGACTGGTGAGTCAACAGATGATTTTGTGTTAATATGCATCATTAAGTGCCTCATTAAGTCTCTCTGAAACTTCAAACAGCACCATTGACACAAAATAAGGAAAAATAAATAATTTACAGAGTAGCATCCAGATATTCAAATTAACGGATATATAATATTTCTACCATCAATTTAAAAAGTCTGGAAACAAAAAGTGATTGCAGAATTTGTGCACATCGGTATTTCAGGTCTAATCAAGCCCAGATTCCTTTAGAAATTGGATCCTCCGCAGAGACTAAACCAACTTTAAAACTTTGTGCTGCTCAAGTAACATTGCCCACTCCTAAATATCCTTTAACACAGAGGGATGACATCAAATAACTGCAAGAGTGTGTTATTTGTCATTAATAAATCTGGAATTCGGTCAGATGCACCACAACCTTCTTCCAACTTCTTGACCTCATTTCGGTTTCCTGTCTAATTCCCATCTTGTGTATCTGAGTGTGGTTGAGTTTCCAGTCTCTTTATGACCCCCTCGCTTCAGCATCCTCTTTGGAGGACATAAAATGCTGACAGTGGAAGAGAAAAAACTGTGTTTGGCAGGCACGCCCTTGAAGATTTCTGTGTCACTCAAGCCCATTGAATTTTTAATTATTTCCTGGCTGTGGTATTCTGCTCTATTTCACTAGGGCGCCTGGCTCCATGCTGTCTCACAGCTCAGATGGTAGACACTGTGTTAGACATTTGCGGTTAAATCTGCTTAAATCCTTAGACGCCTACTGCAAGCAGGTGAGACCTTTAGTTGGATGGGGCTTTTTAGCTGTGCCTGGAGAACCCAACAGTCTGGTTCCGGAAGTGAATATGCCATTCATTTTCTCCGTAGACTAATTGTTTTGTAACAAAAACGTATAAACCTTTAAATACAGACCTATGTGAGCTTCAAGGTTGTTAATCGATGGTATATGCTTCTGCTGAAGCTATCAGCCCATGTTATTCCAACTTCATTTTCAAAAAATTATGTTTGACATCCAGGTGAATAACTACACTACCCATGATCCTGGGCTGATAATCTGGCATACTGGGCATTTTCTTGGTGGGCCGACGCTCTTTGGGGTCGATCAGGGGCGAACTGGCCATCGGGAGGAACGAGCGGGCCATTGGGTTGGCCGCGAAACATGCCAAATGATCCTCAAACTAATATATTTGTATATATCTTAATATTTTGGAATAAAATTGTAATATATTCTATACTCATTATCAACAACTTATTCATTCTTCCCTTAAAAGCTTTTATGAAGAATTTCATGAATGGGAAAACACTGTTGCATTCTATTGCACATTGCTTATTCCATGCTGCTTATTCCATACACATTATAATGTGGACGACTGTATCTCAAACAGTCACCAGAGATGAGGCGATACCTCAAGCATGTGATTGCATATGTGAAACTACATTGCCCATTCACTAGCGTTTCCCAAAAGGGGTCTGCTGGAGACAGACGGCATTTCCCACTTCAATGTGGATCCCGCACACAGCTCTTGTCTCTCAGACTGATGCATTTAGCATCCAGATCCTTCATTATTCCCTGCCTGGCACACAGCAGTAATGTAATCTCTGTTGTTTTATGTGTGGAAGTGTACATCATAACTCCTAACAGCTGGATGTGCGCTGTCTGATCATGCCTATTGCATTTGCCCCATATAATTATCATAATAATGACTTCAAATACATTTGATACCAGGACCTCTGATTGCACTTGACAAGAGCTTCCCCAGGCCGGCGAGTTAAACATCAAAGACTCATTCAGAGGGTGATGCAGTTGCAGCATTTGGCTCCTGATTTATTGAGAGGCTCTTAGCATATTTCAGGCTGTCTCTCCCTCAGTTTTCCGTGTCATGTCGAGGTCTCCCGAGTTCCAAGAGAGGAAAAGAATAATAAGTGCAAGAGAGAATGGGGAAAAAATGACCTCTGTTATGAGTTAGCGGTTGCATCAACAGCACAGATTCATGGAGGAAAAATGTGGTTTGTGTCTCTTTAAGTCTCTAGGCTGTCTGCAAAATGCATTAGTCCTGTGGACACAGGCCAGGGCAGAGGGAGGAGCCCAGGGCTGCGGAGGGTGGGTGGGCTGGAGGACGGAACAGCCACAGTCTGGCCCTCCAGCCTCCTGGCTAGACTGCTGAAAGTTATTATTGAGTTCCTGAGCAGAGCCTCCCCTCCCTGCCATACTGGTGTCTGTTCACCCTGTGATGTCCTTCTCTGGCTCATATTGACTGGGTATACATGTGCATTGCTAATATTTTATGTCCAGAAAAGAAATTGGAGAAAGTATGTGTTTCAGTTGCTTAACGGGATAGTTCACCCAAAAATGAAAATTGTAATAGAATATAATTTCTTTACATAAACTATCCTTTTAAAGCATAGAATAAACACAGTGAACTTTAAGGAAGTTTCACTACATGTAGGTTGAGAATTGAAGCGGAGACAGACGGGCCGATGTCCCTCAGTCGTCAGTGTAAAGGCAACAAGGGTCAGAGTGGATTGGTGCCGGGAAAGCTAGGAGATTACGTGCTAACGCAAGGCCCTTTGCATCCAAGAACAGAAGCACCGTGCCCTAATCCCTCTGACCGGATCAGACTGAACACATTAACGCACAGAGCAGTCTGTCCTCGAAACACCATTAACACACAAACGCATAGACTTGGGAGACATTTATATAACACACTGGCCTATATTTTTATTCGCTCCTGTCAGACCTGAGCTGCCGCTGACTCATTGGTCTGCCACTGTAATCGCCAGCCATTTTGGCACTAGTTCAGAACACCTGATTATCGGTGAACTAGCCACATCTCAAAGACTTCTGGGCTCTTGTAGATGTTGGTGTTGTAGATTAAGGTACCAACATCACAGGCATTATGGGAGCTGAGTGCATGCACAAGTAGATGTTTTAAAGGGTGTCAGGTTTACCTGGATAATGTTAGCAGGGTTGGGAGAGGGTCTCGCCTGCGAACACCCTGGAGTGAAGATGGCGAATTGCGTATTTTGTTGAGTTCTGTTTGTTGAGTCAGAGCTTAGCATTGCTCAAGCTGTTATGCGGTTGCTATGGAGGAAAAACACTGGCCCATTTCTTTTTCCTTAAGCCCACTGGTCCATTTGGATTCAGAGGAGCGCTGTAAAATGAAAGTGGTCCAGGAAAAAGAAGTTTTCAGGTATTTTGGGGGTTACAAAGCAGACGTGAAATGAGCAGAATAAGGTAATCCCTGCCGAAAAGATGCTGAGATGTGTTTTAGATGCTGGTCTCCAGAATCCAGTTGCATAAATCTTTTGTAGACTAGTCTTATAACCCTTACAAAAATCAAGAGTTCTGGCAAACCCCTGTGGCAAATTAATTATTTCCCATTTTCCACATGCATATGAGCTTTGCGGCAAACTCCTCATTGTTGCTATAGGTTTGCCATTGAAGTGTCCGTTGATGCCAAAGTATTGATGTAGGTTTATCACTACCGGTGAAGACCTGCAAACTTCTGGCAATAATTTGCACCAAATCACAAGCTTAAGCTGAAAATTTGCAAGTTTGCCAGAACTGTAGACTTTTGGAAGTTTGCTAAAACTTTTCTTTTAAGATCCGCTGATGGGTAACTCCACACTCCTTCCCTCTAAGTATTGTTTTCTACCATATTATTGATCATAAGTCAATCATTGACATACAGTTCACAGCAATCCATTACACAAGTGAATTTGTCAATCAGTTCGAGCTTTATTATGAGGACTTGTTTAAGGACCCGTCAATGTACACCTGCGCCAGACATACTTGTGTAGCGTCTCGGGTGCGTTGCGTCATAAACCATACAATTTTTAGGTCGCTGTGTCAAGTTAAATATAGTTTAATACTTGGAACACATCTTGGGATCTCTAAGTTCGAATTTGCACTCCAAGTTTTGAACGCAGGAACGTAATGCATGTTTGTGTTGTTCTGTCTGTTTTGTTCTCTGTATAAACTGCGTGTTGCTCAAACAGCTGAAGTTTCATTTACTGCCCTCTGGAGTAAACAGGTGGTCCTACAAGCTGGTATTTCTCAGAAATCTTCCTTATTACAGTCCGGGGACATTGCGATTAATTGCTTAAAAATAAAATGTACGTGTTATTTTTAAGAAAATTAATTGCACTGAATTAGCGCGTTAAATTGACAGCCCAAATAAATAAATATATTTAATATTATTTTTGTTTTGCATTGCGGTTATGAGAATAGGAGGGTAAAATTTGTAATCCGTTATTTGTAAATAATGACAAATTGTAAAAAAAATATTAATGGCCCTAAAGTTGGCTTCATTTTCTATTTAAAAAAAAAAAAAAAAAGATATAATTGTTCACAGGCTAAACCAACACAAACCAGCAAGGAAATATTGTATACTGGTCTTTTAATCAGGGATGCATCCCCATCGAATATCAGACAAGTTTGTAAAGTTGAACCTTTACAAATTGTAGAAATATATCTTTTTTTTTTTCCTTTTTTTTCAACCAGTCATTCAAAGCAAAATTTTACGGAAACCAGACAAATATGTCAGCTTTTATTTAAGGAGGAATGCAGTGGAGTTTTCCAACATTTGGTTTCCTTCCCCCAAAATATTGAGCGTCGTCCTTTACTGCTGTATGGAAGAATTAACCTCTCTGTTTCTCTACCAATCTCTTTATGTAATCATCTGCTTTATTAAACTGAGCTAAACCTGTTCCATGTGGATGTAGGAAGAATGAAAAATGGAAACAAGCAAACTACATAAAAGGGACTTTCCAACATGCTGGGTTTTTATGTAAAGATGTAACAGTACTTCACATATCGCTCTAGAAAATACCTAAATCCAACCTTGCATGTCTAATTCAAATAAATATAAATTACTGGATTCTGGGCACTTTTACTCAATGGTTTGCAATTTTTTTTGCCCCCAATGTTGCTTTTTCATCTACCACATATTCCTGTGTTTCTTCTGTTGTTTCTAATGCTTCCTGTCTTTTTACCGACATCCATTAGCACTTCCACCTCCATTCAGCTGCACTTATATTTGTTTTGACAAAAGCTGGGGGAACATTGGGCTTTGAAAGTGACTGTAAAAAGCAGGCAAACTAAAATGATCCATTCCCAGTCTTGGCCGTATCAAACCTTAATTATAGGGCCCACTCCCCTCTGTGCCTTGCTCGCAAATGCACGGGCCGTGAGAGCATTTCACAGAAACTGACATGTTTTCCATTACTGTAGGTCCACTTGTGATGATTAGCTGCAGTCTAAAATGGACAAGCTGCGGCCCAGCTAAAGGTCAAGTGAAGGCCTCCCTCCTAGATGGTTGCACTTTATAGTGCCAGGTCTTGTGTTGTTGATCATCAACGCGTAGATTGCGTCAGGGTTGATAATGCAAGAAGATTGTTGGAGGTAGTAAATTTCAGATGGATTTATAACCTCACTCGAGCCAATTACCACCACACCGCCCCTTTTCAAGACCCCTCCCCTAATCCCAGGGAAAACATAGTGAAGGAGCTGTGACATCGTTGAGACCCTAAGCACTGACCCTAACTTCACCCTGCCGCTTCACAGCAGGAGTTTTTACAACTTCAACAGTCTCTTCGTACCCTGACACCCCCCTGACCTCCCCTTGGCTTTCATGGCCTTATCACCTTCCCAAATAAATCCACCATCACACCTTGTTTGGTGGAGTAGAAGTTTTAAGTCGCGATGATTGCCATCAGTCCTCCATTTGCAGCAGAGTATTAGCATTCACACAGTTCTTCCAGCACCATTTTGAAGTGACTGGGTGTGTGAGGTAAGGTGAAGGTGTGGGAATCAGTGATTGTGTATTCAATGTCTGACAGACCGAAGCAGCTCCCTGACAAAAAGCATATCCTGTGTGTCCTGCTCTATTTAACTGTCATGACTGATTGATCACTAACTAGAGCATTACATACAAAAAAAGCATTGATTGCATTCCATTTGTGGCAAATATTTCTCCATTGTCGTTGGTTCCTCGCCATATTTCTCTAACTTTTTCAGCTTTTACAGTCAGAATTTTGTGCCCTCCTCTTTCAAGGTGTTTCTTCAATTTTATGGCCTAGTGGTAAAAGATTTAAATGTATTTCTACAGTGTTAACATATTTTAATAGTGTGGGTGGGTGGGTTGGTCACACAGTGTGGCCGAACAGCCACAACATTAAAACCATCTGCCTTATATTGTGTAGGTCACCCTCATGCTGCCAAAACAGCGCCAACTTATATCTCAGAATAGCATTCAGAGATGCTCTTCTTCTCAGCACAATTGTACAGAGCTGTTATCTGAGTTACAGTCTGGCATTCTCTGTTGACCTCTCAAATCAACAAGGCATTTTTATCTGCAGAACTGCCCCTCACTGGATGTTTTTGGCACCATTCTGAGTAAATTCTAGCGACCAACAGTCATTCTCGGTCCAAATCACTGAGATCAAATTTTTTTTTCCCCTCATTCTGATGGTTTATGTGACTATTAACTGACGCTTCTGACCCATATCTGCATGATTTTATGCACCGCACAGCTGCCACATGATTGGCTGATTCGATAATTGCATGGATGATTGTTGGTGCCAGACGGGCTGGTTTGAGTATTTCTGTAACTGCTGATCTCCTGGGATTTTCACACACAACCATTTCTATGTCTGTTGCATACTGTGGCAACACAAAGACAATGCTAAGCTTAATTTAATGAACCAAATATCTTTCAGCAGTGTTTGATATAATGGCATGTGATTTTCTAGTACCAAATTAGCAATTTAGCATGATTACTCAAGGATAAGGCGTTGGAGTGATGGCTGCTAGAAATGGGACCTGTCTAGATATGATCAGAAATGACTTTTTTCAAAAAGTGATGGTGCTGTTTTTTTACATCGGTAATGTCCTGACTATACTTTGATCAGTTGAATGCCACTTTGGTGAATTAAAGTGCCAGTTTCCTTCCGAAACAGCAAAATCTGTACATTTATTCCAAACTTTTGCCGCAAGTGTACATCTCATGGCCAGCAAAGCCTTCTCTGCTGGCCTAACATGCCTAATAAATAAATATTTGTGCATCCTTTCATTGTATTGAAATGCATTGATATATTTTCAATCACTTTCCACTCCTAATTAATCTACAAACAAATAGCAAAAATCTAAGTTTATTTACTCCGAATGTATTCCTCCTATGCTTACAAGCAAAGTGCCCGAAGCAGAGCTCATTAGCTGAAGCAGCGCGTGAGTCTGGGCTCCACCCCGTCAGGCCTTCAGAATTTCTGCAGAATCCCTCAACAGTGCAAATGAATAGGCAACGAAATTCAGATTGTCAGATTCATCAGTCAATCAGATTGATGTATTTGTTTTTGGTTGGTGTGGTCTTTAGGATATGGTCCAGGCCTTCTAGGCCTTGAGTGACATAATCACGCTTTAAGTGATGTATGTAATTTGGAAGCAAAGAGCGTGAGATTTTAGTGATGAGACGGCTGTTATTACTGCCGCTATCACCATTGAGATAGAGATCCTTATGGATTTAAAAACCTGAGATGTTCTGCATGATCATGTGATCGATTGATTAAACAGGAAATGAGGACTAGTTTGCACTTCAAGTAAATGAAGTGCTTTATGCATTGTTATAGCAACATCAGGAGTTTTCTAAGTGTAAATTGGGCTGCTTGAGCATTCAGTGTCAGATCAAGTTTTGAAAAGTAACTGTACCCTGACAACAAAATTTATTGCAAGCAAAATTTAAATCACAAATATTATTAGAGAGCTTTTTCTTTGTATTAGACAAAGTAAATTTAAAAAATATGGTCAATTGGTCTTATTCATTGTGAAACTGTTTTATTAATGCATGAATTAGACTGAAGGCCTAGACTTAAAATACACAGGCCTTGATTGATATATAAAGTATATAATTGAAAATAACATTATAAAAATACAAATTATTGCATGTTTAAAACTATGATAATCTATGAAATAAACAAACAACTTCTATATTAATTGTGTGAAAAATGATTTCTATACATTTTTCAAAAATGACATCTGTCCCACAGTTGTGCCATCATTTCCTCTATCCAAACAATTTTGCCCCTTGTAAAGCTTTTTCAGAAGTTAGTGTACTTGTTAACCAGGTCAACCAAAGTGTCAGAGATGTTTATAGACAATTAAGAAAAATCAAGTTAAATAAAATATCCCTTGTGAACAGTGTATCTTTATTGGCATTACTTCCAAAAAGTGTAAAAATATTATTTAAATGTTATTTACATAAATGTTTATAAAATTTTAGATATAAAATTAGCATTAGCAAGACAAAGGAGATGTCAATTTTACATTTAAAAACATAAAACGTTTAATTTCCATCACCAATATTTCCACCACAGATTTCTATTAAACACAACACAGAATTTGAGATGTGGTGGAAATGACATTAGGTTGGGAATTCCCATGACTTTCAGAAAATGACTTAAATCTATGCATGTATTATAACTATTGGACATTGTTAGTAGACAAATTAAATAAACTAGTGAGAATATGAAAACAGGATTTTATTTCTAGAAATTCAAAGTGCCCAATTGAAGAAACCCTTGATAGATAAGAATGACAGGGATAGATAGCACCATGACTCAACGTGTCACAAGCACTTATGCTAACAAGTGCGTCATGGCTCTGATAGTGTCCTCCTCTTAATTGAACCTCATTCTTAATTTGTCTTTGATTCAGTTTCTTCGATTTCTGTGCATCAGCTAACTGTTAGCAGAGAGGGAGGGGGGTCTTCATAGAGACACTCAGCTGCTAACAGACGTCTACACTCACTTCAGGAAATAAAGCCCCATCTGCTCAGTCAATCACTGGGACACGAGAGCCAAAGCCAGCTAGCCATTCCACCCTCTGCTTTTCCCGCATAGGGATGCCTAGAAACTACAGAAATATATATATATATATATATATATATATATATATATATATATATATATATATATATATATATATATTCATACAACACAAGTATCGGAAGTATCGATACTTTAGGATCGATCCACCCATCCCTACCAGTGAGACCTTAATCATCTTTCTGCCCTTAACTCCTCACTCATTAACTTTATAACAGAAGTGCTGAGATTAAAATTTAGGCTTTAAGGTGTTTACATGCAATGCAAATTTTTAGTAATGGGCAAAAATCTACCCGTGTCATTTGTTTTTTGATTAAACCATTTATGACCTTACCCAGCTAGGGGAAACATGACTTTTAAACGTTTATACTTATTAAGCATAATCGGTGTAAGAACATGCATGTAAACCCGCTCATTGTGTTGTTTTTAAGATTGTTTCTGGAAGATTTCTCTGTTTTTGTCGTAAAGCTATATTACCTAGGACTACATACTGTAGCTTGACCCACAATCTCTAACAAGTGAAAACTTAAAGACACAGGGTGTAATAATCTTTTCTGGTTTCTACTGACATTAAAATGAGGAGGGTGAACAGGGCATTGCTTTTTCCCATGATCCCCACTGGCTTCCTGTTTGCATGTTCCTACATTATTAGTGTTCTAAATGTGAAGAGAAGCAGAAACACATTGTGTGCACATGTTTGCTTGAGATCCCAGTGGAACTGCACTACACAGTTTGATTCCATTTAAGAACATAAATGCAATATTAGTTTCATGAAGCGATCACTTTGCATTAGTAGATATAAATAAAATTTCACAGTACTAACACACAATGTCATGCACGTCCAAGGATTCTAATGAGCTGTAAATGCCAAAAGATGTTTGAGTAGAAATGTCTGTATGTGTTAAGGCCAAATTATACTACGTCGCACATAATGCACATTTCGACATCAGCGCAGTCCGCGCTGACTCTCCACGTGCAGTCCAGTTTTTTTTAGAGACACTCTGATAGCCTCAAGTCGACACTGTCAGCCTCAAGTCGACTAGTCACTTGCCACGTAATTTTTTAAAACGCTGTCTTTAGGAAATATAGCGGAAAGGGAAAGAATCCGAAAATAAAGCATGTTTGCGCAATATCCCAGTTGGTGACTATATGCATTTACAATGCAAATAGACAAAAAAATCAATTGAAGGAGAAGAAGAAATACTGCACGTGTGGAGCCCAGTGACTCAAATGCTATGGTAACATGTAATATACTGTATGTAGTTGGCCTTCAACCATAAAAGAGATACAAGTGCTATAAGAACCGCTGTTCAGCCAGGCTCGCAACGGGAGTGAGCAGGAGAGAGGAGATGTGCAAATATATAAGACTCGTTTGGGCAGTGGATGATGAGGCACATCTGATGTGAATATAGCCTCTTTATCACTGGCATAAGAATGTAGAGTACGCCTCTCCTCTGGAAGCCTGCTTCTATCTCCTTGTGTGCACACAAGCGTCTTCGCAGGTCTAGAGCGGGGAGGGTACAGGTCGAGTTTGATTCTCTGCTGGACCCGCTCCCCGGACCCCCAGTGTCATTAGGGTGACCGCATATGTTGCGGCCGACGGACTAGAATGCCAGGCCGCCTTCCCCTCACACACTTGCCCTTGGGAAGAAAGGCCGCCAGAGAAGGTGCCGCCCCTCACGTCCTGGAAGGAGGAGAGCGCCTGCAGCCGTTGGACAGCGTCCACATCCTGGACCATCCTATGGACACTACCCCTGCCTGCACATACCCCATTCACCACGAGGGCACCAGATCCGCATTTATTTTGGTCACTTTCCCCTTTAGACACTTTAATTTACCTTTTTGGACATTTTCCGTTTTCTGCGTAAAAGCAAAATATACCCAAGCAGAAAGTGTTAAAAAATAAAAGCTAGATGCAGCTTAACTGAATGCATTTTTTTGAAAGTTTAGGATCTTTTAACTTTGCACAGCACTCATGTTTGAGATACAAAAAAAGCAGCGAGACTCGGTACAACAGTAAACATGCAATAGCTGGACATATATGACCAAGAAAATAAAACTCCATGAGTGCAGATGGATGCAAAAATCTATTCTGTGTAATGTAAATTTTATCTTTTAAGGTTGAATCGTTATGGAGCAGTGATTGAGATATTGGATATTTCAGTCTCAGGGGTCTGTTTGGAATACAGTTTGTTGAAGCAGATGGATTCAGGATTCATCACTCTCCAAGCAGGATTAAGTGTTTGAGCCCCACCTCTGCCCTCAAAGTATGTTCCCTCTTCAGCTCAGACAGCATCAAGACTCTTGTCCAAAGGCTATTAACACAATCCAATCAAGGTTGGTTTTCCCTAAGGCTTCATATCTGACTTCTGGAAAGGCTTCTGGAGGAGAATGACTTCAATGGAAACGTGGTGGCGCTGGTACTGACAGCAGAAATGCCAGAGACTTTTTCAGATGGCACCGATTCGCCACCCTTCACCAGCTGACACCTTGTGACAACTGAGCTTAATATAAATTGCGAGATCATCCGAAGCACTTGGACAGCTGGCATTACCCTCTGCTCTCTTTCTCATATACACTTATATACACACTTTCATCCCCTACAGTCTTCTAGAATCCCCTTCTAATCCTAGGACCGGTCTCCAACACTTGGTCTCAATAAAATGGTTCCCCAAAGTACACTCTACCAGGTTTGTCCTTGACTCTGGCAAAGCGCGTTGAAGCACACATAGATCTGGGGATTACATGCAGGATTTCCGTGGGGGGAAAGAAATCTGTAACAGGAAACTTGTTGTGCCTGGTTGCTGTGCACCACCAGCGATACAGTTCTATCAGGTGGTGTAGCGCATTATTGCGAGGTTGTTAGTTCCTCAAGTTCAATTGAGCATACTATTTTTGTTTTGCAGTGAATGCAACTCTACTTGTTTGGATTCCAAGTAATATCAAGTGAGATTAGGAGCATGCACCATTCCCCAAACAAGTCTGATGGTGTAACAAATCGAATGCAAGCAGAGGTTGATATTTGCTTCATTAGTCATTCCAAAATCAGAAGCAAAAGTGGTTAGATGTTTTCCAATGGGCTTTAAAATAACATGCACCCATGGCCTTTGGATGGACCAGCACATTCCAATCTTTTATCCTCAATATTTGCTTGGGACGTCTGCATATTTTGGACCACTGGCAAAAGTGTCATCATCGTCCCAGTTGTCTCAACATTACTAAAACATGAGTTTATCCCCATCTAATTAAAGACCATTTAATTTGCATGACTGCATTTCTAGTAGGATCATGAAATGTTTCATGCAAAACCATCCATTACATCTTTGCAGTGCAGATTTGCATGTTCCAAGTGTTTCATCCGTGCATCAGTGTGTGTATGTTCAGTTTCATGTTTGCTGTAATGTGCCTTCAAAGAAATCCCTCACAATAGGCAGTTGAAAGGGCATAGGACTGAATGGCCACTTTAAGTGTAAGCCGTACTTGGCCTTCAAGTATACATTCCTGCTGCTTTGTGTTTCCTCTGTGGTCCTGCTCCTCGAACCCGCCCACTCACATTCAGGAACCAGACGCTCTGGGTTCCCACAGGGCCATCAGCCAAAGCAAACTACAGAGAGGAAATGTGGCACTCACTCACTCACTCTTTTAATCACTCACTCATGCACTCGGGCAGTAACTGAGCTTGGTTAGTCTTCCTTTCATTTTCTCGGTCATGATTAAGAATATAGAGTGTTTTGGACACTTAAAGCGCATAAAAAAAAAAATAGATGAATTTCATAGCATTAAAGAACATAGTATCAAACCAAGAAGGATTTTCAAACAAGTGGTGCTTGCTAACTTCTCTATTCTGGGCCATTTTTGGAATGACTTGAAACCATCTGGGCTAAAGGCCAATTTATAGTTCTGTTGAACTTAATACATTTTGGGGCCACTGTATGAGGCAATTGGAAAACCTTGTTTTGAATCGGTATGTTATTCTTCGATGTACAGTCCAGATGTGCATGTTCTAATCTGCTGGGTAGTCGGGTTTGGGTGATTTATGGGGACACTTATTTTTTTGGTTACAAACTGGTAAATACAAGGGTATTATGCTATAAATGTGGTTTATGAGGACATTTCTAGTGTCCCCATAATTCAAATCACTTAAAGAATACACACCCAAATTTTTTTTTTGAAAAAGTACAAATGCAGAAAGTTATTTTTGTGAGGGTTAGGTTTAGGGGATAGAATAGTTCGTACAGTATAAAAATCATTGTCTGTGGTGTCATCAGTGTGCGTGCGTGTGTGTGGTTTTACCTAGCTGTTTGATACAGTCTGCCCTGCATGTGTGTCATGAGGCCAAGCGTTTGATGTGGCAGTGAGTGAGGGCCATGTCACAACTGCCCTGATTTCAGATCAGTGGACATTGCATCAGCGGCTCCCTTGTGGTGTCTGGGAAGATGCACAGTCAAAGATTATTATGTCTAGGACAAGTTGGTCTTCCTGGAAATCCATACCTCAGGGAAGGAACAAATACAGACAGACGTTCTTTGTTGGGTGTACAGTGGTTGATGTGTGCTTGAGTCATGTTTTGATTTTACCATTCCGCATTTTTTTCGAACAAGGAAAAAAAAATGCTTCCCTTTCCGCAAGGCATGCGACAAGAATATTACCTTTAGGATATTGCAGTAGAACTATGTGATATTCTGTAAGGAGTGGCTCTCTACTGTTGAAAAGAAATGTAAAGATAAGAAGGGGGGAAATAGGACAAATTTGTGCATTATTTTACCTCATGATACTATAATAATATTCCAATGGCAAGAATTCATATTTTTAGTTCAGACAACTCAAAAGAAAGTGGCTGAGAAGACAAACATTTTTTCAGCCTTAGGTCAGCGCACACTCTTGTATTTCTCTTTGACCTAAATGCAAGCCAGAACGAGCTAAAAAGATAAGTCTATAACTTTTTATAAGTGAAACTGATTTATTTGTAAGGATGTTCGTATCGATCCTTCGAACAGTTACATCCTGCCTACACCAGTTAGGGACAGTCTACATTGAATGCATAAAGCGAATGCTGAAAAAGATGGCCTGCATGGACAATCAGCTGTGAGTTGCAGCCTGATATTGCATAAAAAATGTTGGATGGAAACATAAAAATGCTAATAAAATCTTGAAAATGCACATAAAAATGAATACGCTCACTTGAGGTGGATATGGTTGTGGCAGGGAGGAGGGCGGGGCCGGGTTGTGGTTCTGCACATCCGACCCCTAATCAAGCTAATCAAGCCCTCGAGAGGGATAAAACTGACTGTTCGTGGCTGTTCGAGAGAGAGCGAGAGTTACGGGCAGCTGTCCTACATGTTTTTAAGTTTGTCTTTTTGTTTTATTAAAAGATTATTTATATTGTCAAGCCGATTCTCGCCGCCTCCTTTCCATTGTAATTTGTTACAATGGTTATTATTCGATAAGACGTGTGCATAAACTACGATGGAATCACATTTACCCAAAATCTCCCTATTTAATTTGTATAGGAATATACAGTAGACAGCATTAACACAGGGATGTGACTTTGCCTCAAGCCATGTGAATTTCAAAATGATTGGCTAATATATGGCGCCATTTATATATCACCAGAACTTGAATTTGAAAAAGCCTCAGAACTCATGATCTTGAAATGATCTAGAGTGTAATTTGATGTTATCGAAAAATTTAGCTGTTCATTTTAAATATTTGAAAATATTTTGTGTGAATTCACCCCAAAAGAAATGCAATGCAAGGAAGAGCAAACGAGCATGTTTTTCATCAGACAGTGATGATATATACACCGTATATTTTATATATATATATATAAATATATATTATATATGTGCAAAACATCTGTTCTTTGCTCCTTGGCAATTCACATTGAACGAATCTTCTGAAAAGGCAAGTAAAATTATTCACGTGCACGCATACATGACCAGATAACATGATCCCATATCAGAAACATAGTAATAAACAATAATAAATAAGACACTGACAAAACCTCAGTACAAATGTAATACAGTAAAGTGAAGGATCCAATTAATTGATT
The DNA here is from genome assembly GCF_025860055.1 of Xyrauchen texanus. Lineage (NCBI taxonomy): Eukaryota > Metazoa > Chordata > Actinopteri > Cypriniformes > Catostomidae > Xyrauchen > Xyrauchen texanus. The sequence goes on along the minus strand of NC_068314.1, from coordinate 31,327,114 downwards.
AAGTTGATATTTTCTTCAAAACAAAAATGAAACATTATAAGTATCCCTAAAGTATACCTTTTTATTATTCACAATGTTGTTGTCATAGTTGTTTAAAACAGTGTTTGTGTGCCGTGGAAAATTATAAAATTCCACAAAATAAATAAATGCATGAAAAAAATGTCTTTGAGAGTACGAAGCAACAAGAAATATTTAAAAACTGTTCAATTTTGTGAAGAGACATTGGATGTCTCATCATTTCTTTTAATTATTACCTAATCGAATTACCTTATATGAATATCAGAGACCCCAGTTACTGAACTAATTGAAATTCACCAAGAAAATGCTTAAACCAAAACATAAACGAGTCCTTTTATTACTTTCTGCTATCAAAGCAACTGCAAGCTTTTTCTCTCTCTTCCAAATACATGTTTTCAATGTTTATTGTGCACACCTCCCGCTTTTTTTACAGGCGAGTTTAAGTCGATGTAGAGCAGGAGCAAAGTTTGAGTTGTTGAGTTCTGTTCAGTACATTTTTTACGTGTTTAGTTCATGTTTTTATTGTATTTGTTTTTTGTAATATTGCGTTGTTCATATGTTGTGTTTTAGTGGCCTCCGCTGTCACTGCAGGGGGAAAAAACATTAATCTGCTTCATGTGGTGTCGCTGTTGTTCATCTGTTCTCTTCATAAATAAATACATGTATAATCTGCTATATGCTCGTCCTGTAAGTTCATGATTAAATATGAAAATAAAAGCTATTAAATGTCTTATTTGCATTTAAAATATGAAAATTAAAATGACAGGTAATAATAGATTATGACAGAATTTTTACGACCCTATCTGGACCAAGAGTGCCGCACAAACCCTCAAAAGTGAAGCCAAAACGTCTCGATCGCCCCCCCGGTGACTGGTCCTAATATAGGTCATAAACCCCGCATCCCCATGTTATTCAACGGGACATGAGACCAACTAAACAATTAAATTACACTTCACATATCTTTTTTCCAAAGATAGAAACTACAGTAAATGACAGAAACTATCACGTTGATGTAATTTCAAGTGTTTGTTTTCAAAATAAGTTTGTTTTTAGTTATTTGATGCTATAAAAACGGTGCTGTGACATCATGATTGACAGCTGTGATTGACAGATTCTCTGAGCGAAGTAGTCACTGAAGCACCAACTGACTTTTTCGGGATCTTCGGAGGACTGAGGAGATTGGAGCTTTAAATTTAATATCTAAATTTCTATAATTAATTATTTCACACCGTCAGAATTGCAGGGGCGTGTGCTTGCGATTGATTCAGCGAGAGTGAGGGCGGGGCATTGATTTCGCGGCTTTACTTCCTGCTTACTACTGCGCAGGTCTGGTCCCGAAATCGCAACTGCGCAGACTCAAGTCCCAAGATGTCGGCGCCATATCGAGACACTGGCGGCTTCAGTTCTCACCAATGGAAAAGAGCGAAGGGGCGTCGTCCATCTTTTTTTACAGTCTATGATCTGGACGATGAAATAGTCCAGATCATAGCAAGCACTGTATGTGACTTTATTTTATTTATTTATTTGCATATCTGAATTTCAAACATTACAATTAATTATGCTACTAAGATGGACAGAATATATGGACAAGTTCTTGAAAAGGAAAAATATTGACTATGGTTAGCATATGTGGGATTGTGGTGTGCCGTATTTAATCGTAAAAAGTGTGCCGTGGCAGAAAAAAGTTTGGGAAACACTTGTTTAAAATAACTGTGAGTTTTTTCCATCGTTTTGCGATTGTCCAAGAGAGAGATGGATTATATCGACACTTGTTTGCTCTTCCTTGCATTCCCGGATATCATCCTCGAATCAATTTCTCAACCCGTATTCAACAACCTGAATATTGAGACTTAAATCGCATGACCTGAAATCGACAACTTGAATAATAAAAACTCGAATTTCACAAACTGAATTTTAAGTGAATTCTCACAAAATGTTTTCAAATATTTGAAATTAACAGCAAAATGTTTCGATAACATCAAATTACACTAAATCATTTTGAATGAATTTTGAGGCTTTATCATATTTAAGTTCTGGCGATATAAAAAAAGTTTGACATGCTTTCGCTCCCAGACATAAGGAGTCTGTTTTTTCTGCACGCTCTAAACCGCAAGTAGGAATTTATTAAAAATTTAATAATAGAGTCACAGTGGCTTCAACTTCCATTTCATTCATAGAAGTGAAGTTTTGTTCTATCAAACACATGGAATGGAAACAATGTTTTTTTGGAATTAAATGTGTAACTAATGGAAATGTGAGTGTCGATTACAATAGAAGCGATTTGCTTTTGACACAAAGGAATGCGTCACAACGCTCACGTTTGGTGTAGACCGTTCTAGACTGCACGTGTTTTCACCAAATGATAAACACTGGAACCAACGTATGCTGTATGAAGTAAAGCAGAAAGTTTAGCACTTGTTGCACAAAACACCAAAATCCTGTGACGATAACTGAAAAACATAGTTTTTTAATATAGTACTTTCAGGAACGGTATTCTTTTTAATACTGATATAACGCAGGCATTTCCTCTATGATGCTTTTAGATTGCTGTATGCCTATTGAATCATTCAGAACTGTGTATTGAATTGGTAAGAGGCCACTCTCAAAGCCGCTACACTCAGGGTGAAGAGTTCTTGAACATGAATTAGTACCCGTTACTCACACAAGTGTGATGAGTGTGTGCCGTGTGTCTGTGTTTGTTACTCTGGCTCCAAGGCCTTTTTTGCCAACCACACACCTTTTTGAAGCTGTATGTGGAGGCAAGTGTGTGTGCTAGCACGTAAGTCAGACCTGTATTAAAGGAATGGGCTCTAAACAGCCACGTAAAGTGCACCCACGCCTTGTGATAACAGTTAACGCTTATTATTATAGCTTCATATTCAAGATCTACACCGAGAGCAAGAGTAATGAGTGCAAACAATAAAGTACGTGTACTACTGGAGGCTCATCAGCCCCCTGTGGCAGGCATAGCAACAAAATATAGCACAACATCTCCTCCTTGTGGTGCATTGTAGTCAACAACTCTTACTCTTAAAGCCACAGTACCTGACCTGTTATAATACTCACCCAAGTGGTGTTTTTCACCCAATAACATCACATTCCTCATTCATCGAGTCAACTCTTCTTGACTTATTCCTCACCTCAGCTAGCATTTGCACTGACTATGTCAGGACACTTGGGTAACAAGGGTGTTTTAAATTCCTGAACTTGAGTTAGAGAGCTGCAAGTCAGGGCAGGTTGTTCGTACAGCTAAGATAAACACATCCTGGATCTGACATGCTAAAACCTGAGGGCAATGGGGGTGGGAATTCTCACTTTCATGCAGAGTTTTTATTAGATTTTTTTTTGTTGTTGTTTGTTTGAAAGAAATTCCAGGTGGCTCCCAAAAGGCTATTTAGTTTTATGAATACCTGTACTTTTTGAGTTTTATTTGAACGGATGCTAAATTTACCCCTCAGATATTTACTCTCACAAACGTTTGCTGAGAGCTGTAAGTGTGTTTGACACATGGTCAGAAACCCACCTTAGTACTGGTGTCTTGCCTTCATAGTATGTTTTTTCATCTCATAAAGTCTGTTTCTTTTCTCTCTTTTTTTTACAGGCATACAGTCCCATTCCCTCCAAAAAGTTGAAACATGACCAAACAAGATCCCCTTCTGTGGATAAAGAGAAGAAAGCTGATTGGCTGCAGCCTCTGGCTGCATCTGCAAATAAGGTCACTTAATTGCCTAATTTCTTCTATCTATGAAACGCATGAAAGACAGTAGTGATACGCCAGCATTCACATTCTGTCTGATCAAACCTTAAATGTAAAGGAATATTCTGGGTTGTACTTAGGAATGTGTTGGTATCAAATTTTCATACCATGATAATTGCTAAAGGTTTTATTGTGGTATTATATTACATTACAATACGGGTTGATAGAAACTTTATTGTTGTTCATAACAGCAAAATTAATTACTGTTAAATTCCAAGTTAGCATTTTTTTTGTTGAACTTTTCAGAAACTATATATATATATATATAGTGCTGTCAATCGCTAACATTTTTTAATCTAATTAATTACATGGTGTCCCGATTAATTAATCGCATATACAAATATTTGCTGAGACAGCCCCTCATTTAAATATAATTCTATATATAATAATGATACATAGTTATCTTTTAAACATTTAAAAATTATTTATATATATATATATATATATATATATATATATATATATATATATATATATATATATAAATGTAACATAGTAATGTAATGAAAAAATATTCAGATAATTAAAATGCATTACATTCTTTTGGTAGAAGACAATACAAAAGTGGCTTTAGAATACAATGTATTGTTTACTACAATATTATTGATCATAAGTCAATCATTGACATACAGTTCACATCAATCTATTTCACAAGTGAATTTGTCCATCAGTTCGAGATTTATTATGAGGGCTTGTTTAAGGACCCGTCAATGTACACCTGCGCCTGACATGCTTGTGTTGTGTCTTGGATGCTTTGCGTCAGAAACATAAAATTTTTAGGTAACTGTGTCAAATTAAATATAGTTTAATACTTAGAAAACATATTGAGATCACTTAGTTCGGATTTGCGCTCCAAGTGTTTTGAACGCAAGAATGAAATGCATGTTTGTGTTGTTCTGCTGCTCAAGGGTGTTTTTCTTCACTGTATAAACTGTGCATTGCCATGCAGCTGAAGTTTCAATTACTGCCCTCTGGAGTAAACAGGTGGTACTACAAGCTTGCATTTCTCAGGAATCTTCCATATTACGTACGGAATTTTGTAACAAAATTACAATAAAATAAATAAACGTTCAATATTTGAAAGCAAATGTAAAAAGTGTCCCTATGTCTTAAAATATTTCCATGCTTCAGAATTTACCCTTTTAGAAGGGGGATAAAAGATCAGAAGGTTTCCTCTTTACAGCCATGCTTCTCATTCATGTTGTTTTTTTCATTGGCATATATAATCAAATATTTATAAATATTAATTTTGCATTTTTTTAATATTAATTAAATTATGACCGTGCAGGTCACTGTGTCACTTGAGATGAGCCAGTCGTGATTTTGTTCCTTGGTTTAATCCTGTTTTCAAGCGAGGAATATTCCACATACATTCTGCATCCTAGATAAACATGATAAATGATCCAATGATATGTTTTCCACAAAGGTAAGCTGTTAGAAGACATGAGGACTCACAATGCTTTCTTTAATAGATAGTTTGAATGTCTTTTGTTTGAATTGCTTGAGTGCTTTGCATTTTGGTCCCTGGTTGTGAATCTTGACACAATTTGACTAATAGTTCATCTAGATTTTACTATTACTGTATTTTGTAAGTGTCCATTTAAACTTGAATGTTAATTATTGCAGCATACTGTATTACCAAATACTGGTACCGGTTGTCTACTTGTACCTCATTTTATAAAAACAAGCAAAAATATGAAAAAAGATTGTACTTACAATGTAATTCCTGGGGACAACCACTTGCCCCATAGGCTTACTTTGCATGTGCATAACTGCCTAAAATTCTTATTTAATAAAACAAATTTAGGTACGAGTCAAAATCATTTTCTGTGGTAATTGACAGCATGCCACAGATGCTGTTGATAGGTGATGTTTAAGATGGAATGTTCATATGATGAAGTCGCTGCTCTTTAAATATCTCATTCATTTAAATGGTTCATTTTATCATGTAGGCTTAGATATTGAAGCTCCTTATTTTTTCTCTGTTTTAGGATCTTAAGCAGCTCCAGTTTAAGCGGAGACCCTCTGCCTTCAGGCCCTGGTCTCCCAGAGTTCCCTCTGCTGAGAAAGTGACACCTAGTCACAAATACAAGAGGTAGTAATACATTAACCGATTTAACTGCTATCCGTTAAAGATTTTCTATTAGTAGCCATGAGTAATTCATTTATCTTCTCTATTGTGCCATGCATCAATATAGTAATGTAATTCTGTAATTAAGGTGTGTAATAAACTCTTTCTCTGACACTCAGATCGCTCACTAAAGGATTAGACAGCCTGGCAGTCCCAAACGTATCTCTGCCCATCGCCACATTTAAAAAGAATGAGCCACTGCATCGTTACACTCACCCCAGCGAGAACCTCAACACAAGCAAGATGGAGAGCTCTAGGCCAAGAAAGAGTTGGCCATCTGTAGAGACTAAGTCACAGATGATCACCGAGGCCTCTCTGCCCATTCCAGTTGTCAAACAGCTGCCTCAGGAGGACGAAGACTTTGATGCAGAAATCGAAGTTGACAACTGTGATGAAGGTAATGTCGAAAAGGAGGATTCCTTTATTTTAGTGTGATTGGAGTAGGAGTCGACCAATAGTAGATTTTGCTGACACCAATAACTAAGGTGTTGGAAATGCTGATAAATGTTTAATCAGATGATAGTTTTTAAAATCGATTTATAGAATGTTTAATTCTTTCTTTACCATGATGGGCACAGAGGCTAGAAGAGTCCAAAATAAAATCCTAGATGCAGTTTATTCTGCAACCAAATCCCAATAATACCAGAAAATGTTAGATTAGGTGCATAACAGGGGACTTTTTACTGAAATTAAATGGGGACTCTGATTTTGAAATGAAGGAGACTTTGCCCTTTTACAGTGCTCTATTTTTAAGGATTTACCAAATCAAGCTTTTTTTTTTTACTATAATAGGGTTGCTACAATACTGAAATTTTGGATTTTGGTACAATACCAGCCCAGGTACCTCAGTATCGATACTAACTCGATACTTTGGCAAAAAAAAACATTAAATATCAGATTTTTTTATGAAATTACACAGAAAATCACTTGTCTAAAAGAACTGTATAAAGTCTTATAGATACAAATGATGTCTTTTCTGTTTTATTTTTTTTGGATTCAGTGTTAAATGTTTTAATAAAATGTTATGATCAAATTGTTTAATCAAGTACAACTTTAATCAAATAAAAATATAATACTTTTTGTCTAAATATATATATATATATATATATATATATATATATATATATATATATATATATATATATATATATATATATATATATATATATATATATATATATATAAACATAAACATGCTGATATTCAGTACAATTGCTTATGTGATATTGCTTACAGATAACAATACTAATAATATAACCATTAAATATTATATTGTTGTTACTATGAGTATTATTGCGACTGAATATTACACTTTTATACAGTAGTAATGTTTTTCTGTCGTAATGTCTTCAATTTCACGCTTCCGGTTGAATAGAGCTCTCATTTCAGCGGGACTTTTATTTTGAAAGATATTTGAAGTTCTTCCTGTTTGTGAAGGGTTCATTATATCAAGCTTCCCTTGACTCGCGAGCTGAAATCTACGAGCTGCAATGGAGAGAGTTAATTTGAGAGTTCACAGCTGTTTATACACTCAATGCACTGATCTTTGTCTCGGCACATGGATGCTATTGGACACACTGCATGAAAATCAAGCATTAGTATTGTGTGTTGCATTTGTGTGCGTGCGTCTGTGTGTGTGTATAAAGGAGATAACAGGGCAGAGTTGCGCCTCTTATTCATATTGTTGCGTGCTGCACATGTGACTGTATATTATTTCATTAAATTACATCCTTTTGCTGTTTAATGATCACACTTGGCCACATAGAGGCTTTTTTATTATTATTTTCAAATGGTCTTGGATTTCATTTCAAATCTCTCACATTACATTACATTTTGCTAATGGCAGCAACTTTAATATGGAACCGAAATTAACAACAGGATGATATTGTACCGTTTATGTTTTGGTATCGCGATATTTCATTAGTACCGGTATACCGCACAACCCTAGCATGTATATTGACCAGATTAAAGATTTTGTCTATATACAGTATATTTCACTAGTTTGGGTTTTTGGTTATTATTCAAAAGATATTAAGTTACAAAGCACGTTTCGATATAATTGCATTTATTTTTGCATGCCCTCAATTTAATTTAGATCACTTGATTCACTAGTTAAAAAACAAAACAAAATATGCATTCAAGTGAGTATAAAATTATGGATTAATATTGTCAATGATAAAAGATTTAGGTAGAGCAAATCCCCACGAGGTATCTGTGACTGTTTTAATGTCACCTCTAGCTGATATATTTCAGAACCAACCCATATAAGCTGTAGAATCCTCTAGCACTACCACAGAGGAACTTAATATATTAACAGATAACCAAGAGCAACTATCGGCACAGATATATCAGTCAGCCTCTAGTTCAGACGGTGGGATTTTGATTTGTGTTTTTTTTTTTTTGATTCCAGTTGATGTATCCCGTCCCATGACGTCTTCTCCCTTAACCAACGGTGTAAGTGAAATGAACCTAAGCAGTCACAGCCCTGCAGAGATGCATGATGGGGGGATGAAAATAGGGGTGACCCCTTGCTCTGAGCTGGAGGCTCTGAGGCAGACACTGAGCAGTGACCTGAGCTCAAAAGAGGCTAGAGAGAGGTTCCTACAGGATATCGCCCACATGAGAGTAAAGCAAGAGGAGAAACTAGCGGCCGCTCTGCAAGCCAAACGAAGCCTTCAGCAGGTACACGTAGTATGATATTTTGGCACTGTTTTTACCAGTGATTAGGAGAAACTTAGTAAAAGTAGTACTAAATGTATTTTCATGTTAGTAATATCGCCTAATATATCCACTCGCTCATATGAAGCATTGATAAGTCCACTGCATTTTAATTAATTGTTTTATTCAGATTAAACCCATAAATACTTTAAGTATTTGGCGTTTTGCCAAACATTATTACATAGTCGGGTCTTTAGCGACCTATCACATATGCATGTACAAAATGCCCAGATAGTGTCAAAATTTCAAAGCATTTTAAAAACAAATAGAAAATAATTGAACAGAATATATTCTGTTATATATTGGTGTTTTATTTTTCACACATCAAAGAGATGATGCAACAAATTGTCATCATTAATTCCACGCTGAAAGTTTTTGAGACTCAAATGACTGTCATACATGTATTGAGCTACATTTAAAGACATGAACTACACATAGGTTACACATATGTATTTTCTCAGGTACTAGATCAAAATGTCGAAATAGGCATTAAACATACATCATTTCAGTAGTACACCCAAATGGCAATAGCCAATATATGCTATAGTTTACTTCCATGTTGTTTCTTCATTAAATAGCAATATCAAATGTTAACCAAGTCAATCACTGAAACAAGAGTGCCACCATGAGTAAGGTATAACATGTATAATATGTATGTGTACACGCAAATGGGATACTGGTAATTCACCACCATTCTGCTGAAAATCATCATGATATAATAGTAATTTGTGTGAAAAAGGCACCGTGAATAATGAACAGTGAACATAATGAATGTCTTGTAATATACAAAGAAATAGATATCCTGTGAACGTAAACTTATATAGATATGAAAAAAGAATAAAATTATTATTTATAGAAGTGGAAATATATATTGTGACACTATATCTTGGGACGCTAAAGACCCTAAACTGTATGTGTGTGTGTGTGCACACTACCGTCCAAAACTTTGGAAACACTTATTCTTTATTATAATTTTTATTTTCACATTTTAGAAAAATAGTCAAGTCATCAAAACTATGGAATAACTAATGGGAATTATGTTGTGACTAAACAAAATCCAAAATAAATCAAATCTGGGTCAGCTGCTAATCGCAGGGTTGGCATTTTTTTAAATGAAATGTTTGTTTTATTATGAAATACATTTATATGGCGGCACAATTATATTTTTGTCCACAAAACTAATTTCAAACATCTAAGCGTAAGCCTTCAGATCAAAAGATGTTTAAGATCATGAGAAATATATATATTATTTTATTTATTTTTTGCAACTTTGGCATTATTGTTAGACGATTCACAAGAATCTTCTGTTTTACATCTTTTGTAGAAATGTTAAATAATATTCAAATATTTTAATACAATAATTTTGCAAAATAAAAAATATATAGTCATGTGAAATGTAAATTGTATTTGGCAACTTTTTATTTATAGCTTTTTCAGAAATGTAGCTTTAAATTATGAGTTGCTTTTAACTTGACAAGCTACAGTTTTAAAGTGGCTTCCACAACACTCTTTTTACCACATCCAAACATATCCAATAAAGATGAAGGCGATGTGTTTTAAATACACAAGGTTTTCTTCAAATCTGTTAAAAGCTCTAATAAACACAATTAAAGTATCTTTTAGTAATATGCTAAACCTTTCACAGGAACTGGAGTTTGTGAGGGTGACTAAGAAGGGCAGGCTGAGGGAGGCCATCGAGTCAAAGCGGAACCTGAGGAAGGAGATTGAGCGCCTCCGTGTGGAGTGTGAGAAGAAGGTGCGAGACGCCAACGAGTCCTGTGGCAGAGTGAAGAGGGAACTAGACCGAGAGAGACAGATCCGTGTGTGTGATCAAGGCTGTGAGACAGGACTGCTGAGGGCCAAGTATTCCTCCCAGGTGAGACTTGGCACATGGTACTGTAGAAGCCCTGCATAACTAGGCGCAAAGCAAAAAACCAGTAAGCACACGAGAGGCTTAAGAAGTCTCATAACCCATGGTCAAATTACTGTAACGCATGGACTCGAGTGGTGTGTTGGTTTAATAAAACTGCAGCAACGATATGATAAAAGACACCAATGTTCACTAAACAGTTAGATTTACTATTACTAATAATCAAAATAAAAAGTGTGTGTGTGTGTGTGTGTGTGTGTGTGTGTGTGTGTGTGTGTGTGTGTGTGTGTGTGTGTGTGTGTGTGTGTGTGTGTGTGTGTGTGTGTGTGTGTGTGTGTGTGTGTGTGTGTGTGTGTGTGTGTGTGTGTGTGTGTGTGTGTTTATTGGCTGCTTATTGGCTGCTTTTCTTTATTATTCGGTCTAAGTCATCCATTTAGTTTTATAAATAAATGAATACGTTGGCACACTTATATTTTTGTCTACAAAACTAATTTCAAACATTTAAGCATATGACTTAAGCATACGATAATTGGAAACATTTCAGTCAAGTGACCCAAACTTTTGAAAGGCTGTAAATAATATATGTTTCCTACCAAAAACATTGTGTGACGGGGTAAGGTGGGCAAGGAGGAGGTGGAAACTGGCTTGACAAACACGTACACATTTAATAACAAAACAAAACCACGCACTGCTTTTCATAGCACCAGCTACGTATGAACATAAAGAGACGCACAGACAGGCTTCGTGCATCTCTCTCTCTCTCTCTCTCTCTCTCTCTCTCTCTCTCTCTCTCTCGTCTGCCGCTGTCTCCTCTCCTCAAATAATCCCGCCACCCCTCACTGGAACGCGAGAACAGTGTGGCACACAGGTGGAATTCATTTACCACTTATCTTCCCGGCCTCACTCTGCCCAGATGCAACTCAGCCCCTCCCTGCTCGCCACACGTGTTTACTACATTCTACAATATTACTATAGTAAAGCCATTGCTTCTGCCAAAAAAACATGGTTACTACAGTTCTATCAGGACTCGCAGACTTGAGTGAAATTTAAGATGACATTTATTTGATGAATATAAAACAGAAAAGTAATGTCTCTCTTTGGCGTAAGCCCCGTCTAGTGGTCCGAAGAAGTTGTACTCCTATCCTGCCGGAGATAGGAGGCAGGGGCGAGGAGCCTACCCCCGTGCAGGGCGGGACTCAACCGGTGGCGGTGGGGTGGTTGAGGTTGCCGTGTTAGCACACTGAAACCGCAATGTGACATGTGAGCAGACTTAAAAAGCAATGGCTTATGTGATTGGCTAGGAGTTACCTTGCTAATGGTATGATGATGTACAGCTGCTAGTCTTCCCGCTACAACTACGCTGCGCTTACATTTATTGTTACTCCAATATTACTATAGTAAACCCGTGATTCATTTATTGCGATGGAACACAAAGCGTGGGTTCCATAGACATCAAACAATAATTGGTTAAATCAGAAGCACCACATACTGTATACTCTCATCCGCTTCATGGACTCTATCTTAACACTAGAAACTTTTTGCTTTGCGTCTGGTGATTTAGTATTCAGTGTAAGTTTTCTGTTTTCTTGTAAGTTTGAGGTCAAGGTGAACCAGTTGTCCATAACATCTTTGAGGCATTGTCTGCCTGCACCAACATCCCTCTCTCTTTCCTGAATCAGATTGAAGATCTGCAGATGAAGCTCCAGCAAGCAGAAGCAGACCGTGAGCAGTTGAGAGAAGATCTTCAGAAGGAGCGAGAAGCCCGACGGAACCTGGAGAGAGTCGTCAAAGATCTCCAAAAACAACTGAGTCACAAAGAAGAGACCATTCCAAAGTCACCGCTAACTGATAGAGAGAATAAAGAAATAAGAGATGAAAAAGATGTGTCTTAAAGGTTTAGGAATAAAATACACATTATATGGATATAGAGGAAGACTTTTGATTTGTGGACGATTAGAGGACACCTCTAAAGCAAACGCATATGTGAAAAATGTAGGGGAGCAAAGGAGAATGTCAATGGAAAAACAAGCATTACCAATGGAAACTGTAAGATTACTCAATGAACTGCACAAAAGTTTGGTCAAAATCATGAGAGCAGGACATTCAGAGATGGTGGCGGATTGTGTGGAGCGGACTCTCCTTCTGTTAGCTTCTTGAGCTAATCCTTGGAATTTATTTTGTTATAAGCTATTTAATAATTTCACAAAGATACTTGAAACAAATCTGGGAAATGAAAGTGTTTTCTATTTACATTAAGTTGACAATAGCAGACGACCTGCTAGTGCCACTCTGTAAACTAGAAAGTGTTACGAGCCAGAACTATACATACAGTACTACACAGGTGTTGTCATTACAATGTTTTCCACACTTTAATTTCCTTTTTTGTTGTTGTATTGAAATAGATTGCATGAGCAACAGGTCTATGGTGCAGCAAAGCTTTGTTATTTTAAACCTACATTCAAATGACCTTGTTATCTTTGTATTTTTAAATCATCTTGTACGTAAAACCCTAAAGTATTTGCAATGATTGATATGGGCTTGACCCTACTTTGCCCTATACTTCAACATATTATGCAATAATCAGTATTCACAGTATAAAACAGTCAAAAAGATGTTGTTGTCATCATTTTTGTACTCCTTTTGGATTTGGTTGTTTTTATGGTGGATTGAATGTTTTTGTTGAGTACATCAGAATTCATGAACGCACAAGTGACAAACATCCCAGTCACTGACAATTAAAAAAATGCTGATAATTAATTTAACATTTCTACTTATATAGAAAATAAGGATATATTTTTTTACTTTCTACTAAAAAAGAAGAATTTGCACTTAAGAAAAAAAAGATAGTTGTACTTTGTATCTTGAGGCCCTATGATGTTTTATTGTTTTATTTTATTTTCAGATCTCAGACACCAAGTATTGATTAAATAAGATTTCATACGTTTGTTACAGATGTGAATACCATTTAAACATAAAACGCAATGTAAATAAGGTAGCTTACTTTACACTCCACTCTAAATGCTTTTTCTCCAAACCAATACACCGTATGTAATAATGTAACAGGAAAAATGAATTTCTCCTATCATATTTTTAACTAGGGCATTTACTGTATATAAATTATTATGTAATATTAACCAAAAAATAGTAGATCATTTATATTTCTGAATAATTCTGAATAGTCCCTTTGGAAATCACTTTATATAATTACCAAAGCAAAGATTCATATTCTGAGATTCCTGGTGGATAATTACGGATGTGACGGATAAACTGTAAAGAATATTTGATACATTTCTAATGATCTTTTATCTTCATTACACCTGTCTTGAATAAAACCTGCCATAATACATATGCTAATCTCTTCATTGCTCTATTTATTCTGGGTGACCTTTGACTTCCCATATAAGAGGTCTGTACGCTTGCCTATGTCAGTTTTAATGCATCATACTAGATATATGCATTGTGGTCAGGGTCTTGTCATAGTTTTGGTTTTGATGTGGGTCATTTTCATGGTTTGTTTTAATGTCCCCACATTTAATAACATTAAACAGAATCAAACATTCTTCCAGTGTTTTCTGGTATTTCTTGCTCAGTACAATGTTTAGGCCTATATAAATCTAAGGCCACAGTGCCTAGATTTGATAGAGCCGTTTTTAATTTCTGAACCAGAAATTACAGAAACAAAACAAAATATGCATTTGATTGACAGATGTGCAATGATGGAATCAAGAGTGATTTTAAAATTAAAAGGCATCATTTTTATTTCAGTGGTTCTCTACTGGTTTTGCTTCAGGATCCAGATTTTACATTAGACTCAAGTGGTGACCCAACACCATATCAAAAATGTTTATCATGCTAATAGATTCTAATCCAACATTGAAATGTTATATTATTACCAAGAAGCTGAACATGTCAAACAATATACAGAATTATTAACATTAAAATTGCCAATTTTGTTAATGTATATATTTTCAAAATGTCTCATAAATTTGGATGGTTCATGCTCTCGGCAGCCAAAAATTCACCACACAAAACTCATTGTAGTCGGCACAAACCATGTTAACAAATGATTCTGAATTTAATGGATTGTTTTGTTTTTTTTGTTTCATAATTTTTGAGAATAAGTGATTGTCACGCTCCTTTACATGTTGACATCTGCCTAATTTTGCTAGTTTGACAGATGAATTGGCACCAAAGTATTATAGAGTTTGTACAGTGACAACAAAAAAATAAGGGAGGCATTTCTACATTTTTAAAATTGAAAAACCTATTAATTTTGCTATCTTTATTACATAAGATATTAATGTTAGTTGCATTTTATTATTCAAATTTAGCATTGTTTTCCCCTGCTGTTTGTGATCATTTTTGCCCATTTATCGGCACCGATATCTGCTTTTGATAGATTGGTTATCAGCAAAAATCAATGCTGATCGTTTTTGTCCAAAAGGTTCAAATGTACGATTGCAGCCCCTGGAGGTTGTATATTTATATCCTCATGTCAATGCATATTGGTAAATGGTCTGCACTTATATAGCACCTTTTTAACCTTAACAGTATTCAAAGCGCTTTACACTGTGACTCATTCACCCATTCATACACCAATGGCAGCAGAGCTGCCATGCAAGGCACTAGCCTGCCATTGGAAGCAAGTGTGTTCAGTGTCTTGCCCAAGGACACTTCGGCATGTGGAGTCGTGTGGGCCGGGATTCGAACCACCAATCCTGCAATTAGTGGCCGACCCGCTCTACCACCTGAGCCACAGCTTACATGTAATAATAATAATACTTACATGTATAGCATTTTAACAGTGCCAAGTCTCCTCTTTATGGACTAATATGGACATCTAAAATGTTTTAATATAAATATGAAGGAAATACTGATGTCATAATATAAATAACAGGAAAGACTAAACATTCAATAAATCTATAAAAAAATTTATCAGCTGATTAATCGGCAATCGGCCTTTACCACTCACTTATTTATCGTATAGGCGAAATCCAATATCAGATGACCAATATACTTTTAAACCATTTTTAATTTCTAATTATTTTACTACATTATTAATACAGCAGAAATCTTAATATATCATCCATTTTCTTCAAGTTGTCCTGTGAGGCAAGAAAATCCCCCAGTACGAGTAATACCTTCACCTCATCCTGGATTAGAGATTTAGTGTCCATTGACACGTGTGGCTCCTCTCCCCATTCCAGTTCCTCCTAAACTTTAAGCCACAAGACGCCTGTCCACAATGGCAGTCTAATTTAACATTCACATCGGAATAAATGAAGAAAACTCAATATCAATGGACCGGCGGCAGGTCAATTACTAAGAGGATCAGTCCGAAAGAGGTGCCAACTGGAATGAAATCATCTGTCTGCGTGCAGATTCCACCCTTGAGAACTGTTGGCTCATCGATTTAGTAACACCTGTCTCGTTGGATGTTGCAGATCTGAACTTATGAAAGCAACAGGACTGATACGGTGGGTGAGGAGCATGACCAGGGGTCTAGGTTATAACAATACAAGAGTACTGCAGTAATGAACACTTCTCCAGGAATGGCACCATCATCTCCAGTATTGTTTTCACCCTCTCTCACTCGGAGAACCCCGAGTCCTGGAAGGAGGTCACCCTCACCTTTCAGGTCACCCTCCCCTTCCATCATGACTTCACCTAAACTATGGCAGAAAGCTGCAATATCACGCTTGGCTGAGGAGTTCTTCTGGATTGGGGGAAGTATTGTTGCATTGCCAAAATGGAGAATGGGCCAAATAGGTAAGTATCTTGCAAAACAATGGCACACAGACTCAGATATTGTTTCTTGTATTTTCATGAGATTTATTAAATGATATGTATGCAAGTGCTAACTGCTGTGTGTAATTAAACTTATCATTGGTTCTAAATTGTTATTGAACTGGTGTGCTCAGAGCTGTAATTATTTGACAGTTCATTCTAATTTCACATTTCTAACAATTTTGTATCTTATTGAGCAAAGCAGAACTTTATGATGAAGTACAATACAAATGGCACTAGAGCAATGTCAGAAATTGCTTGCCATTGGAAGAAATTCAGAAAGACACCTGTGAGTAGCTCATGGCATATGGACATAAACAATCCCCTGAGATTAGCAGACTGAAAGAAACAAACTAACCTTGTCACATGACCCCCCCTGTAGTACTGTTTCCATGACGCGTGCCAGCACACAGTAAACACACTTACAAACCCTGTGTGTGACGCAGCTGTGTAATCTGATTGAGAAGGTACTTGTTGTTACATCTGCTACAACAATTAAACTATGATATTTCAAAAGATTTTCTCATTGCTAAAAAATAAATAAGAAAATATCCTCTTGTGTATTTGGATCAGGGACTAAAAATAAAAAAATAAAATTTCATTTTTTTTTTTCGTCCTGAGCGGAACTGTTTAGAAATAAATTAAAGAACAGTTAATAATGTTCTTTTTAAATCACTGCACTGTGTACTAAAGGGTGATATCCCTGTTGCAGTGTTTTCAGACAGGGGCGGAGCCAGGAATTTTTCAAAGGGGTGGCTTAATTAAAGCAATCAGGGGGGTGTGTGTGTGGGGGGGGGTATACAATGACACTCGGGACGGAGAGGTGCGGCAACCTTGGTGTGCACACATGTTAAGTTTGTACATTTGTACAGAGATGATTTCACCTCTAAAGAACTAAATTGTGCCAAAAAATTTACTAATTACAGCAATAACAGCAATTGCGAGTGGGGTGGCCAATGGGCCAAGCTCCACCACTGTTTTCAGATCTCACAAGAGAAACAAGACACCAGCTTTGGAAAATCAAGCTCAAAATAAAAGACTTGTCTCAACCAAAAAACGCAAAAATAAGCAATTCAACTTTTTCCCGTGGGGGAATTTTCAGGATACAAATCATAAGCAAAGTATACAGTGTGTTCCTAATATTAAATAAATCCCCCATTTTTTATATGTATCTAAAAAAATTATTTGGCCACCTGAAATCAATTAGTACACTGTAAAAAAATATTATATTTATTAATATAAAATATTTAGCAGCTGTGGTTACATTACAATCTGTATATTTTACAGTTTAAAATGGCTGTAATTTACATGCTCGCACTGTAATAAAATTTTTTTAAATTCAGTTAAATTTACAGAAAAAAAAAAAACAATTTACATGCCAAAACAAGAAGAAACATAACTATTCCCATAAAATATAATGAAATGTAATGGGTCATGCAGGGAATTGTGGGAACGCCCGATTACAAACTTCTTCCAATTTTCTCCCAAAACACAAAATAGCAACAAAACCTACAACGGCACTTTCCTAAAAACCAAACATAGTTTGTCCCGGCAGCATTTACTTAAATCATGAGATTATTGTGTGTAATGTCAAAAGGATGATTTTGGGGTAATTTGATCTAATATTTAATCATTTTTAAAATGTTGCAAATTTGTGTAGCTAATGAGAAATTAACACATTTATTTTGAGCCAAAATGCTTATTTTCAGTTTTGTTCAATGTGATTACATGAAAAGTTTTTCGATTACTGTCCCATAAGTGAAAGGATAGTATTTGGGGGCTAAAGGGCAAGGTCCTCATAAAACACATTGTTTTTCTCAAGTTGGGCAAATATATTTGTTATGAAAAATTTTCCAATTGGGCTCACAGTGACCGATCCAACCACAATGGAGATTAATTTGTTTATAGAATACTTGAGATGTAATGAAATACCAAATGTGATTTAAGTGATGGATAAAAGGCCTCCTTGCCATTTTTATTTTATTATTTCAATCAAAATAACTTTCTGTTATTATTTGTTTTCACACAAATTATGCTGCTCCATCAATAATAAGAAATAAAAATCCCTACGGTGTCCCTTTAGCCCCATTAAAGGCTGTAATCTGAAATCAGTTTACACAAGTCTACTAGCAGAGGAAGCGCAGGAATAATTCATCACAAAAACTTTGGATATCTTCCACAAAGTTTGATGGCTAGAATGTGTGTTCATAGGTTTTTGTTGCTTGTGCTGTCTTTCTTCAAATAAATGCCACTTGGTTTGGTGTTTTGCTATATAATGCAAAGACATTCAGACATTTTTTGTAAAGTGTGGTTTAAGGGTCTAAATGCCTCTTAAGGCCACTGATGTTCCAGGCCCATCAGGAGCCCTTATGAGTGGCTGTGATACAATGAGAAATCAAATATTTTCTGCTTTTGCAGTGGAGAGATGCATGTGCAACATGCAAGCCGGCTCACAAATGATTAAACTCAGAGGAAAATCCAAGGCTTTGGTGCGACTTTTCTACCTAGATGAACACAAGTCCTGCATTCGCTGGAGGCCCTCCAGAAAACATGAGAAAGCTAAAAGTAAGTCACATTGGTTATTGTGTTTGTGTTGGGTAACGTTACTTTTAAAAGTAACTTGTTAGAATATTGCGTTACTCCTTAAAAAAGTAACTTAATTCATTAAAAAGTAATTTTATGGAAAGTATTGCGTTACTTTACTTTTGCTTGCGTTACTTTTTTCTCACAGCCACATTCTCTTCTGTAATTCTATGCATTCCATACATATAAGCCATGCACTGCATACAAGAGACATTACAGGTTATGCTAGCTACTGTACAACACTCATGTCAAAACAACAGTAAATTGGAGTATGTATTTTATAAGTAGGTCTTCACATCATATTTATAATAAAGAATCAATAACATGAATATGCACGATTTCACCCTGAGTATTTCACCCTGTGTATCATGTCGTGGCCAGTGGAAGACTAGTCTTATAATCCCTCTGCCTAAACATGCTAACTGATTTTTTTAATGCAGCGTGTATTAACACGTGAATCAATCACATTTCACTCAAACGAATGATGACCTCATATTACGTTAAAACACAAAATGCGCAAGCACGTTAGCAAGTTCATTGACAGGCGATGTCTGTATCTAAAAGGTGATTGGCTCTTTTCCCTGCAAGGTGGGACTTCCTTTCTACATCTATTGAGTGTTGGATTCTAGAGCTTCTTGGTTGGGCATTCCAATTTCTCCCATTAATTTAAATAGAAGTGACTCGTCTGTAATAAATTGTCTCTGGCCACACACACTATAGAACTACAATGCCCATCATGCACTACGTCTCCCGAAGTTAGCACATTTTTAATCCTGATTTCTTGCAATACAGGGACAGTAGAGGTGTACAAAAGGAATGCATTACATTACTTAAAAAGTAACTAAACAATATTGCGTTACTTTACTCATTACTCGAAAAAGTAATCTGGTTACGTAACGTGTGTTACTCTTATCGCATTACCCCCAAAACTGACTGGGACACGTGATCAGGTGTTTGTTCAATAGTGGTCAGTGAGGGAATATTCCAGGGAAGCTGATATGTAAATCAATGTTGACTGATCTACCAGATTCATTGTTTAGCCAATTAGAATACTTTGAAGTGCTTTCTGTCAGTCAATCGTTCTGCGTGGTCATAGGGCAGCACATGTATGGGCAGCAGGAAACAGAGAGCAATCAGTTTGATGTGTGAGAACGTTACCGTTCTTTTTCGTAGAATTTCTACAAGGTCAGTGTTAATTGTTTGACTTTACTTTGCGTTGCGAAATGTGTCTCAATTCATAATACAACGCAAGTATGCGCTGCGTTATTAACGTTGCCACAAGGGGTGCTATAGCTGTTTTTCTTCTTTCAATCAACAACTGTCATGGCGGACTCAGGCAGCAATTTCAAAATTATATATATGACTTTTTGTCCGGTCCATTCAAACTAACTTGTTTTTTCTCAGTGTCTCTCCCCACTCCTCAACTATAGACTCATCTGCTATATCCGGGCTGCATCTGAAAATGTTGGCAGCTGACTTGCTGCCTAATTAGTTAATAGCTTAACTGACAGCTGTTTTGAATGAATAGGAATTCTTAAGGAAACTGGTCTCCGAACAGTTGGCCAAGCGCTCGCATCTGCGTTTGACTACTTGCAAATCAAAAACAACAACAGCAGCACAGATAATGTCTGTTAACAGCAAATAATTAGCCTGTAACACTAAAACGAACCAAAAAAATATATTCATACCGCAATGCATGCTGGGATCTGGCAAATCAGCAACATTGTTCAATTTTAAATAGTTTGTTTAGACAAATTTGTTAAGATAGTTGGTTCAACATTTAGGGTGATATTGTCTTTAGATTCAAAGTAATTTACACTTGTCAGTATCAAAGAATTTGTGATAAATGATACAGAGTTAACTGACACAGATTTTGATTGATTGAATTGGCATATACACTTTTAATTCAACTTAAGTATACAAACTGATTTGAATGGATTAAAAGTGGCTCAGATATATTGATTGAACTGAAGAAATCCAATAGAATAAGAGAAATCATTAACACCATCCACCTAACTGAAAACACTTACATAACGGCGGTAATTTGTTAGGAGTTGTGTTTATTGTACTTCATTTATTTGGATTAAAACAACATCAGAGCTTACAGTGCACTGTAATGCAAAAAACACATTAAGCGTGTTCAGTTGGACTGCTCGTTGGCGACCTTGGTGTGCACACGTTAAGTTTTTACATTTGTACAGAGATGATTTCACCTCTAAATAACTAAATTGTGCAAAAATGACCCCCAAAAAATTACTTAAACAGTAATTGCGAGTGGGGTGGCCAATGGGGTGACCAGGCTTCGGTCCATGGTGGCCACTCCTGGCCTCCCCTAGTTCCTTGCCTCCTCTGTGCTTGTATATTTAATTTGTAAACATCTGGATTGGAATAATGTCTTTACAGCAATATTATCTCTAAAGATAAATTATGTACAATGAATATATTTTATGCAAATCTGAACCACTGAAAATAAAAATAAAAAGATCAAACATTCACAAAAGTCTA
This sequence comes from Xyrauchen texanus, assembly GCF_025860055.1. Lineage (NCBI taxonomy): Eukaryota > Metazoa > Chordata > Actinopteri > Cypriniformes > Catostomidae > Xyrauchen > Xyrauchen texanus. Next base: position 31,305,745 of record NC_068314.1, on the reverse strand, counting down.
CATTGCATTTTACTCTTCTTATTTTGTTTAGTCACCATAGACTCTATCCGTGAGGTCTGTGAGGGGATGAAAACAGAGGTCTTCAGGCGATTTGCCAACAATAATTTTGATCCAAACTGCTGCTTCAGTATTTATCATGGAGACCATGTGGAATCTCTCGACTTAGTTTCCACGAATGGAGAAGAGGCGCGAAACTGGATTACTGGCCTTAAATACCTCATGGCAGGCATCAGTGACGAGGACAGTCTGGCAAAAAGGCAACGCACACGAGATCAATATCCTTTCATTAACCCTAACCTAACCCTAATATCCACCAGTCTGACCTCACATGGTCTGTTTAAATATGTGTAAATTGTGATGGGACATTTGTTTCTGAACTGATCCATACATTTGTGTTTACTGGATTTTTAGTCTTTAGGGTTTACTACTGTATACTGTGATGCTTTCTGTGTAAACATGCATATTTCCTTACCTCTTGTTGCAAATGGTTGAGGCAGACCTTTTCAGAAGCAGACAAAAATGGCGATGGAAATCTGAGTATCGGAGAGGTTCTACAGCTGCTCCACAAACTCAATGTGAACCTTCCAAAGCAGAAAGTTAGAGAAATGTTCCAGGTACACTTATGTACAGCTATATACATTTATATACATAAAATGCATTACTCATTTATTGTCCTTCAGCATAAACATATATTTATATGTGGATTAAAAATAAGGATCATTGTATAATGTTGTGTGTTTAGCAAGTTCAGCGTTCATGGAAATTTCATGGTACTTATTAAAAAGTCGTATTTTATTAATTTTGACCATGGTGATTGATGTGGTAATGTGCTGAACTATGCACTGTAAGAAATTATTTTGTTTAAACTTACAAAATAAGTAACCTGGTGGCCTTAAAATGTTTAGCCACCACCACTCCATGTATAAGTTGATCAGGAAAAAATATAAAATTAACAAATTATGGAAATAATGTTTTTTTAACAGTATGGATTATCATGCTCTATTGAATACTGTTGCATTGTGAAATGTGTCAGCACTCAATTCATAACACAACGCAAGTACACACTGCATTCTTAGCGTTGCCACAAGGGGTGCTATAGCTGATTGTAATGGGATCAATGGAAAGGAGGAGGCGAGAACCGGCTTTTCAATATAAATAATGGTTTAATGATAAACTTAAAAGAAGACACAAACACACACATAACGGATAAGTCCGTAAATGATCTCTCTCTCCCGCACGACCCTCTGCAGTCGACCTTTATACCTCAGAGGCTTGATTAGCCTAATACGGGACCGGGTGTGTATGATCATGACCCGGCCCCGCCCTCCGCCTGCCACACTGATTTTCTTCTTTCAATCAACAACTGTCATGGCGGACTCAGGCAGCAATTTGAGTTGAATCTTGTTTGAATTCCTATTCATTCAAAACAGCTGTCAGTTAAGCTATTAACTAATTAGGCAGCAAGTCAGCTGCCAACATTTTCAGATGCAGCCCGGATGTAATAGATGAGTCTATAGTTGAGGAGTGGTGAGAGACACAGAGAAAAAGCAAGTTAGTTTGAATGGACTGGGGATAAAAAGTCATATATATATTTTATATAACTCAAATTGCTGCCTGAGTCTGCCATGACAATTGATGATTGAAAGAAGAAAATCAGCTATAGCACCCCCTGTGGCAACGTTAAGAATGCAGCGTGTACTTGCTTGTCTCATGTCTCAGTGAAATTCAAACATGATCATTTTTAGTGCTCTTCTGTTTCATCTTCAATGATTTCATTCTTTTCTATGCTGTACAGATGACATTGAGGCATAAAATTGAACTAATCAAACATGTATAAACAATGAGGAAATATTGCTGCTGGCTCCACAGCATAGGGGTCCTGACCTTTGAGCATCTTCATAATTTTATTGAATACAGTGAAGAATGTAAACATTTAGCATCTAATACATATTTTATCATATGACACAAAGATATTCAATATGGTATAATAATGATAATAATAATAATTGTAATAATATTATTTTACCTAACCGTTTGCATTTCTCATATGGACCTGTTTTTCTTAATTACTACCTTTAATTTTGATTAAGTCTTATGTATTATGGTGCTCCTTTTCAGTCACTTGTTTCCCTGTAAGGTGCAAATCTATGTACTGACTTACTGTACATTACTTTGCAGATATTTGTATTTTTCCATGTTTTTAATGTCATATTCCTATTTTAAATTTATTTTGGGTATATTTTAATACAACAAATGAGTAAATATTTGAGAAGGTGCTTTCTTTAGTGTGTGAATATTATTAGTGTGAGAGGAAGGGAGAGGGAGAGGGAGTGGTGAGCCGATAGCACAGATATACACAACACACACTTATTAAAAATAACATATCAGATTTTATTTGTTCATCTGCGAGGATTACAATACACTTTTTGTCAAATTCTGCAAATATCTCCTCACAGTCCGCTAGCTGTCCGTTCTGTGGTGGGCTGAAAAAAAATCTAGTATATGTACACAACCCTGGCTTTGTAAATGGGGCAAAAACAAAGTGGATCGGACCGATCACCACAACACTACTCCAGCCAATCAGCAACAGGGGGTTGTTCTTGCGCGTGCACAGGATGAGGGGGTGGGGGCAGAGTGAGAGGGAAATTCATTAGAAGATCATCGGCAAATTGGGCTGATGCAAACTTTCTAAACTCCAAGGAGGACAAATGGCCGAGAAACAGACCAAGAGAATAAGGTCAGACGAATATAAACTACAAAAGAAGGATTATGATAAGTCGAAGGCGGAGCTTCCAAAGAAGCACTAAAGGGAAGGGTGTGTTTGTTTTGGCAGTTGAGTTTGAATATCAACAGTGTTTCTCAGGGATTGCTGAGTGCATCTTTACCGGCAAAACTGTCCAGACCAAGTAATCAGTAAAGGAAGACGAAATAACTGAAGCTGCTATAGCGAGCAGCCCCCTCTGTTGGTCAAAATAAACAACACACAGTAGGCTTTGCTGCTCGGGCTTTCTTGCAAATATTTCACTATGAACACTTGCTGAGTTCAAAATGACATACTACCCATACTACACTTACTACCATATGTGTCTATGGCAGAAATAGTATGAGTAGTTTCGTAGTATACAACTCCGAACTCAGCCACTGTCTTGAACGCTCAGGGAAAATGGTGTAATTTTCAAGGACAGCTCCAGTCGGGTACAGGCCACCAAAAACCGAGACTGTCCCTGGAAAACGGGGACATTACCTCAAGCAAAAATTTTTCTTCATTAAGTTAAGGGAGAGGAAATCGACTTTTATCAATATTAAGAGTGGAGACAGGAAACAGGATAGGAAAAACTGGAGCAAAAGAGGGAAACAAACCCAGATTGTGGGATGAAAAGAACACATCCGCACAGTCTTTAAACATCATGTCTCTTCAGCAGCACTTAGGGGTGCATTTTTTCATCAATTTCTCAATCAGTCTATTTGAGTGCAAATAGCTGCACTGTGTAGCAGGTGCCATTTACTTAACTAGTGCAGATCTAGTCACTCTGTTAAGTTTATCATGAATTTACTAATGTCCTGTACTAGGTTTTATTCATTTAAGACTCTTCCAGTGTACAATTACTAAAGATGCTGATAAGCACGCTCATTGAACATGTAACATATGGCTCACTTTGAACAGATGGTGTTGTCTGAAACTGGTTGAGGTCTTAACTTTAGTGCCTCTAATCCTTAATGTCTTTCTACTGCGACCAACACCATTAAACTAATTTCACTGCCTGGCTTTTTTATGGAGTACATATCTTTAGAGATGTACTGAAACCAATAACATTTTATATTTTGGACTTTTTACCATAACCTGAAAAAATATAAGCATTACATTTAATGGAAATTGTATTTCTTTGCCATTTGAAAGAAACCTCTTTGTATTCCACAGGAGGCTGACACTGATGAAAACCAGGGGTCTTTGACATTTGAAGAATTCTGTAACTTTTACAAGATGATCTCGACACGCCGAGATCTTTACTTAATTATGATCACCTACAGCAACCACAAAGAGCACATGGATTTAAACAACCTCCTCCGGTTCTTGGAAAATGAGCAAAAGGCAGGTGTGATTCATTTAGCATATCTTCATATTTAGTTTCTGTAGCTGTAACTGTTAGAGCATGGCACATGCAACACCAGAGTTATGAGTTCGATTTCCAAGGACCAGACAAACTCAGAAAATGAATGCCTTGAATGCACTTTGGATAAAAGTGCCTGTTTACATAGTTTGTTAAATTTGTTGCTGTTTTACTAAATGGACTAAAATTGTCATATTTGTTATTGTTTTATGTTCTTTTATTTGTAGATGGTTAATGTGACAAAAGAGAATTGCAAAATGATAATTAACCAGTTTGAGCCATGTCCTGAAAACCAAACACACATGGTGCTGGGTATTGATGGTGAGAGACTCATGCGCTTCATCCTAAATTATTTTCTTACCTCCAGAATACAACCACAGATATTATTGTTTTTGACTATTACCAAATCTTGCTTTCTAAGGTTTCACCAACTATATGCGTAGTCCTTCAGGGGACATCTTCAACCCTGAACACCATCAAGTATATCAGGACATGACACAGCCCCTGACAAACTATTACATTGCATCTTCTCACAATACCTACCTGACGGGTGATCAGCTGCTTTCTCAGTCCCGAGTGGATATGTATGCTTATGTGCTTCAAGCGGGTTGTCGATGTGTGGAAGGTAAATATTATCGTCTTACTCTTTTTTATAAGTAACATTTGTATTGATTTTTCAAAGCAAAGAAAAACAAAACATATATACAATAAATCAACATTAACTCTCACTACTACACCTCCCCAATCAAGAACACCACCCGACCCCAAACGAACATCCCAGTGGTCTAACATATGTACACCCATATACAGAGAATAAAAAATAAATAAATAAATAAATAAATATATATATATATATATATATATATATATATATATATATATATATATATATACACACACACACACACACACACACACACACATATAATAAACAACTCTAAACTATGCCTCTCTCTCCACAGACCCACTTCGAGAGCCCCCCCAAAACATCAAATATCTACCCCATTTCCCATGAAAAGAATCCCATATCCCCAGACTTCTACACGTTACATCTTCGAAGGCTATCCTCTCAATCTTAATGCTTGGTATTGATAACTAGATAGCAGGGAGGTCGATTTAAAGCATATACATATATTTTATAAAACGTTTGGAATAATGTACAGATTTATCTGTTTCTGAAAGAAATTGGTAATTTAATTCACCAAAGTGGCATTCAACTGATCACAAAATATAGTCAGGACATTACAGATGTAAAAAACAGCACCATCACTATTTGAAAAAAGTAATTTTTTGATAAAAACTAGACAGGCCCCATTTCCAGGAGCCATCACTCCAACACCTTATCCTTGAGTAATCATGCTAAATTGATAATTTGGTACTTGCCATTATATCAAACACTGCTGAAAGCTATTTGGTTCATTAAATGAAGCGTAACATTGTCTTTGTGTTTGTTTTTGAGTTTTGAGTTGTTGATAAGTACATCAGAGTCTCTAGTTTGAGAAATAGACGCCTCACATGTCCTCAGCTGACAGCTTCATTGAATTCTACCCGCTCAACCCCAGTTTCATGTACAACAGTAAAGAGAGGACTCAGTGATGCAGGACTTATGGGAAGAATTGCAAACAAAAAGGCACTTTTGAAGCAGAAAAACAAAAAGAAAAGGTTAGAGTGGGCAAAGAATTACAGACATTGAACAACAGATAATTGGAAAAGTGGTGGCGTAGTGGTTAAAGCACAGGGCTGTTAATCAGAAGGTCAGAGGTTCTAACCCCATGGCCACCACCATTGTGTCCTTGAGCAAGGCACTTAACTCCAGGTTGTTCCGGGAGGGATTGTCCCTGTAACAATTGCACTGTAAGTCGCTTTGGATAAAAGCGTCTGCCAAATGCATAAATGTAAATGTAAAAGTGTGTTATGGATCTTAACCCCATTGAGCTTTTGTGGGATCAGCTAGACTGTAAGGTGCGTGCGAAGTGCTACAGGAAGTGTGGGGTGAAATGTCACCTGAGTATCTGGACAAACTGACAGCTAGAATGCAAAGGATCTGCAAAGCTGTCATTGCTGCACATGGAGGGTTTTTTATTAGAACTCTTTTAAGTAGTTTAAGAAGTTCAGAATTTTTTTCTCAAATTGTAGTAGTAATTTTTCACGTTATTTATGTCCTGACTATACATTGTGACTATACATTGTGTACAGAGCAAAATCTGTACATTATTCCAAACTTTTGGCCGCCAGTGTATGTATGTATATATATATATATAAACCAGAAATTGTTGTAATATAGTTAAGATATTATAAAATGCCAAAAGTGATTGAAATAACATAAACTGAGACAGTGCTTGCCAAGTTTTATACCTTTTTTATTATTATAAAAAAAAATCAATAAAACAGATTTTCGTTAAAGTTTTTAAGTGCCATTGTAGACTTATCAAGAATGTATGCATTTTGAATGGTTTTCAATACGGGTCAAAAAGGGTGCGGTTTCTTAAGACAAAAGATTTAAACAAAACATGTTGTTATCTTTCAGTTGACTCAGTCCTTCTCTTTGCCTCTAGTGGACTGCTGGGATGGTCCTGATGGAGAACCTATTGTGCATCATGGTTACACACTTACCTCAAAAATACTCTTTAAAGAAGTTGTTGAGACAATCAACAAATATGCTTTTGCCAAAACCCAGTAAGTGACTGGAAGAGAAAGTGTAAAGCAAAGTCTTTCTTCACCAATTGATTAACAATATAAGAAAGTGTAAGTCATGGCAATTTCTTATGAATTCACTGACTAATTTGTCCACTATCAGATACCCAGTGATTCTCTCTATAGAGAATCACTGTACTGTGCCTCAACAGAAGAAAATGGCTCAATACCTCATGGAAGTGCTGCAGGACAAACTGGACCTGTCAAATGTCAGTGTGAATGAGTCTAGACATCTGCCATCTCCAGAGGTTTTAAAAGGGAAAGTGCTTGTCAAGGTGAGGTAATACACTGCATAATTTCAAGTCAAAAGTGGCTAAATCATGGAAACACTGACACTGAGATGATTTCCAGGGTAAGAAGCTGCCAGCAAACATTGATGCTGATGCAGAGGAGGGCGACGTGTCTGATGAAGACAGTGCTGAAGAGGAAGAGGACGAAGAGGAGCCAATTAATGGAGATGTGAGGCCATTTGTTGTTTGTTTGCTTTCATTTTTTGGAGCTCTGGGAGAGTATGAAAGAAATATCCTATTTTAAAGAAATATATTGGGTTCAATACAAGTTAAGCACAATTGACAGCATTTGTGGCATAATATTGATTACCACAAAAAAAAAAAAAAAATAATAATTTTAAAAAAAGCACACATTTGGGTTACAATGTGGCCCTTACAATGGAAGTGAATGGGGACAATTTTTGAATATTAAAATACTCACTGTTCAAAAGTTTAGCCACAAGACATAAACAATATGTGTGTTACCATGATTTTATGACTTGTTCTTCGGAGCCAAGCACACATATGTGTTCGTCCCGTTACCTAGCTTTTTGCTGCTGAAATTACAGCACATGTCAGTGGTCACCCTCGCAGAGAGAAAAATAAGAAAAAGCGAGTGTTGTGTTTCCCCTGGGCGCTTCACCAGCTGAGTCTACAGGTGTACATAAAGAGTACATGCAAAAGAATATATTTTCTAAAAGAGCTCGCACAAATCATTGGCATCTTTTTAAAGTTGTCCTTTCACCTTTGTGCTACTGGGTGTGCCCGTTATCTCTCCCCACCGGATGGCCACGAAATCTTTCTCAAATGCTTGAGTTGCCAGGACGCCGAGGCAGCCTTTGTCGAGGGGTCATGTTTTCCCTCTTGAGAACATTCCCGTGAGAATGTTGTGGTCACAGCTCTTTTCCTTCTTCGTGAAGCAGAGAGCCACAGCTTGGACGATTTGGATGTGGATATGGGAGTTTCTCCACCGGCTCAGTTCCCGTGGACCTCCCCCAGGACACTCGGTCTGCCCGATAGAGTTCACGAGCAAGGCAGGCAGTCCACCTCAGGACGGATTTAATGTCTCGTTCAGGTGCTCACGATGAGGATGAGTTGTTGATCGCAGAATCAGAAGGTGGGCTCCTGCTTTCGGAAGCGGACAAGTCTACTGAGCTCCCAATCTCGGGCAGTAGAGCTCAGGACGAAGCGGACGCTGAGTTGGCAGCCATGCTTGCCCAGGCAGCTGCGAACATCTGGCTTGAGTGGAACCCTCCGCCCTGCCCTGAGTGTTCGCGGCTCGATGGTTTCTGGGCTCGAAGCACGACTTAAGGAAGTCGTGGAAGGCTCCTTTCTCTGCCCGTTCATGCTTCGCGATCTCGTCCACCCTGATTACCCTCGATGGTGGAGTGGCCAAGGGATATGTCAAACTTCCCAAGGTCGAGCGCACCATGATGGTGCACCTGTGCCTGCTGGGTGCAGCCATCTGGAGGAACTGACCAAGGCTCCCTTCCAAGGCATGAACGTTTTCTTCGTCTTAGTGGCTAAGGCTTACAACGCCGTGGATCAGGCCGCCTCCACCCTGCATGCCATGGCCATCTTGCAGGTTCACCAGGCCAAGGCTTAAAGACCTGCACGAGGGTAGGATCGACCCAGGGCTCATGGAGGAACTGCACACCGTGACCGACATCACTCTACGGGTGACGAAAGTCACGGCGGACTCCCTGGGTCGGACAATGTCCACTTTGGTGGTCCAAGAGCAACACCTATGGCTCAACCTTGCAGAGATGCATGACACCAAGAAAGTCCACCTTCTCGATGGTACCATCAGTGCAGAGGCTGGGAGCCTGGTTAGCGCTTTCCAAACAGTCACGATGGCTCATCAGGACGATCCATCTCGGCTGCATGATCCAGTTCTTTCACGTATCGATCCGTCCTCGACACAAACCCTTTCTTCAGTTCGCCTTCGAGGGACGAGCATACCAGTACAAGTTCCTCCCTTTCTGTATGTCCCTGACTGCCCTGGCCCCGCTAAGGGAGAAGGGCACCCGCATCCTCAATTATCTCATCGACTAGCTGATTGTAGCTCACTCACGAGTTCTATTGTGTGCACACAGGGACCTTGTGCTTCAGCACCTCGACCTCTCGGTATGGAGTTGGACTCAGTCACACTGATGCACCCCTTACGAGCGAGCGTGCGCAGTCGGTGCTGGCCTGTCTGAGAACCGTCATGCGGAGGGTAGCGGTGCCACTGAAACAATTTCAGAGGCATCCTCGGCGATGGTACTACCCCTCGGGTTGATACATATGAGACCGCTCCAGCACTGGCTACAGAATCAAGTACCAAGTTGGGCATGGCGCCATTCTTCGGCCGTTGAGTCAGGGCAAGCATGTTTTGGTCCGGACAGACAACACAGTGACTGTGGAATATATGAACTGCCAAGGTGCATACGCTCAAGTAGCATGTCGCCACTCGCTCACCACCACCTCCTTTGGAGTCAGCAGGCGTTGAAGTCTCTCACTTGGTTCTCAGGTCTGATGCTCCTGGCAGTAGCCCCTCCCTGGAAAATTCCCCTGAGGCAGGACCTTCTCACTCAGGGGCAGGGCATGCTCCGGCACCCACAGCCAGACTTCTGAAACCTCCATGTCTGGCTCCTGGTCAGGACGCGGAAGACCTAGCAGGCCTTCAGCCAGCGGTGATAGACACAGGATCACTCAGGACAGAGCCTCCTCCACGAGGTGGCTGAATGCACTGAAGTGGCATCTCTTTGCAAATTGGTGTTCTTCCCGTGGGGAAGATCCACAGAAATGTGCGGTCAGGGCTGTGTTGTCCTTCCTAAAGGAGGGGCTGGAGATACGGCTGTCTCCTTCCACCCTGAAGGTGTACGTGGTTGCTATAACAGCGTATCACTATACACTGGATGGGAGAACCTCACAGCAACATGACCTGATCAATAGTTTCATCAAGGGCGCGAATAGATTGAATCCTCCTAGGCTGCGACTGATTCCCTCTTGGGATCTCTCTGTGGTCCTACCTGCCCTACAGAGAGCCCCGTTTGAGCCCTGGTGCAGGCCGAGCTCAGCTATTTGTCACTGAAGACAGCCCTCCTGGTGGTGCTCACCTCTATCAAGAGGGTTAGGGACCTGCAGGCAGTCTCGGTCACCAGCGAATGCCTGTAGTTTGGTCCGACACACTCTCACGTGACCTTGAGACCCCAGCACCATTACGTGCCCAAAGTTCCCACCACTCCCTTTTGGGATCTTGTGGTGAACCTGCAAGCACTCCCATCAGAGGAGGAAGACCCTTGTCATTGCTGCATCCAGTTTGTGCCTTGCGCATCTATCTGGACCACACACAGAGCTTTAGATGCTCTGAGCAGCTCTTTGTCTGTTTTGGAGGACAGCAGAAGGGGAAAGCTGTCTCCAAACAGAGGCTGGCTCATTGGATTGTGGATGCCTTCTTTGGCTTACCAATCACAAGACCTGCCATGCCCCTTGGAAGTTTGGGCACACTCCACCAGAGGTGTTGCATCCTCCTGGGCACTGGCGAGTGGGAACCTCTCTAACAGACATATGGAGAGCAGCAGGTTGGGCTACAGCGAGGTTCTACAACCTTTGCATAGAACCGGTTTGTTCCGGGTAACAACAGGTTGGTCGGGTGGCCGGTTGGGTGTATTGCTTGCAGCAGCACCTTACCCCTTTCGAGGGGATAATGTGCGCTATCTTGTCTGTATCTGGTGAACACTGGACGCCTTTTCGATTTCTTAAGCACTGTTTGGTGGTGAACTCGGCAGAGGAATAAAGCCTCTCCATAGATAGGGTCCTTCCCAGTGGCATCATTCCATATGTGAACATCCCCGTTTGTAAGTCCATGTGATGCCATGTAAGTCCACATGTTAACCTCCCTCTGGTAGGATGTGGTCTCCATAGTGTTCTCCATCCTGGAGAGGGACGAGCACTTCCCCAACGCTATTCTAGTAGGTGCTTGGCGGGAAATTGCTTAATACAAAACTCAGGATAGGCCACCGCCTGTAGCCTCCTCGGGTAAGTGCCTCATCCCACCCTTAACGGAACCAGGGAGACGCTCACTGCGAGGCATACAGCACCTTGCCTGTGTCCGCTCCTCCGTACCTCGTAAGATGGTTCAGCACCTTCCACCATTCCATATAGAAACCCCTAGTGTCACTACATCGACACAATGTCGAGTGAGTGACAGACAGGTAATGTCTTGGTTACTGATGTAACCTCTGTTCCCTGATGGAGTGAACAAGATATTGTGTCCCTCCTACTGTGGCGCTGAACTGACCGCTGACATGGCCGGGACTCTCTCTTGGCTCCTCAGCACAAATTTGAATGAGTGGTGCACAACATCTCCTTTTATACCCGTATGTCCGGGTGGAGAGTGGCATGCAAACATGCCTTTTCTGAATAAAGCAAAGGTGATTGTGATCTCTAGATTGAACCCCTAGTGTCACTACATCAACACAACGTCTCGTTCCCTCCATCAGGGAACAGAGGTTACATCAGTAACCAAGACATTATGCCACAAATGCTGTCACTTGAGCTTAACTTGTATTGAACCCGGAATATTCCTTTAAGTTAAGATCTGACCAGTTCAAGTTAGGATTTTGAAATTGTTATGGTTTCTAAACAAATTAGAACAACCAAGCTGTAATACAACATTATAATCATGGGCTATTCCCCTTCTAGAGTGTCTAACCAAAAACTGCTATGTTCTGAGTTCCAGACAAGAGAAGGAGCATCAGAGACTTGTGATGAATCAAAGAAACACTCAAGGAGGTTGTTCATGGGCAGCTTCAGGCGCAAGGTTTACTAACACTTCACCTTCACATGTCTCACTTGATACTGAGTCATATTACATTTCTAGTAAAATACTGTATGTAAAAAATTTCCTCCTGCCACAAACGCAGCATTAATGCCACTTAATGATGATTTTATATATACTGTAATACAGTATTTCTATGCAGCAGATGTAATTTAGTGATAAAATCATGTTTAAATTCTGCATTCATAGCGATTATGCTAAATCTAACATGCTAGCCATTATACGTGGCCATTTTATGCAATGATTATCATCTGTTGTTGTATTTTACAGACCTAATACAAACAAAAAAATCACATAACATGGTCTATGTGAATGATTGTACCGATGTAGGTAAATTTGCACCAGCTTGGCAACTCTACACTCCAGAGTGCTCATGTTGACTAATCTTGACTGAGTGAAGAAATAAACTGGAAAAAACAAATCAAAGTGTTCCTGAAAGTTTGCAAGCTGATTCGAACCACAACAACAAACTCAAAAACCACCTTGTTTTGGCTAGATTTAGTTTAAAATGTCGTCACGTGTTCTTTTCTTTGATTTCGCTAGAAGTACTGTATTTTGGCACCTTTATACTATTATAGTTTTGATCTCATACAATGTGTGTTTTTTAGAAGAAAAAAAGTGTGAAATTAAAAAAGAAGCCCATCCTGAGTGACTCTGATCCTGACCAGGAAATCCCGAGCAGTAATGATAAACAGGTCATCAGCTATGGCAAGTGAGTACGTCAAGAGATAAAACAGATAAACATTTTTTTGTTGAATTGTGTGCTGACTGGCCAGTTTAATGATAGCAGGGTTCCCACAAACACCTGTAAATATAAGGGAATTTTAAAATTGTGATTTCCAGGCCTGGAAATGTAATGAAAATTATTGAAATCTTAAACAATCATGGAAAACTCTAGAATATTTAATCTGCTTGAAATTGTTCTTTGTGAGTGCATATCTCTGTAAAATTATTTAAAAAACATCCTTATCCAGTAATCATGAGCGACTGGAAAAGTTGTGGAACAGTCATGGAAGTTCATTGGTCAAAACGTGTGGGAACCCTGTGGTAGTCTTTGTTTTTATGGAAAATTTCAGACGGAGGAAAACAATGAGACTTTCTCGTGCCCTCTCTGATCTGGTCAAGTACACAAAGTCAGTGCATGTTCATGATATTGAAACTCAAGGTAAGACAAACGATTACATCCTCCTCAACATCCTAATGCTAAAAGTGATCTTGATGTCTTGTGCCTGTTTGTGCAAATAAATTCCATTCATGTTGCAGCGTACATGTGCAGCTGGCAAGTCTCCTCCTTAAACGAAAGCATAACTAACCAGATCTTGCAGCTAAAACCTGCCCAGTTAGTTCGCTTTAATCAACGGCAACTTTTAAGAGTTTACCCCTCCAACTACCGTGTTGATTCTAGCAACTTCAATCCTCAGCCATTTTGGAATGCAGGATGTCATTTGGGTATGAATGTGCTTTTTTCTTTTATTTTTCATGTATTTTGTCCCTTCTAATTATCAAAGATGGTTGTTTGCCATTAATGATGAAACCGCAACGGCTTTGATTTGGCTCACCGCTGGCAAATGGCTCTCCCTTTTCTATATCACAGTTCCACCATGCACTTGTTTGAAATGTTGTTTCATCTTTCCAGTCGCTCTGAACTATCAAACAGAAGGCCGTATGCTTCAACTGAACAGGGCGAAATTTGCAGCCAATGGAAACTGTGGCTATGTGCTAAAGCCAAAATGCATGTGTAAAGGTGATTTGGAGACTCATTTGTTTGAAGCATTGTATTTATTAAGCTGTTTGGAGGGTTATTTTCACTCCATGCATCATAATTACCCTCAGGTGCCTTTAATCCTATGTTGGAAGACCCTTTACCAGGAAACAGGAAAACTCAGTTAGTGCTCAAAATAATCAGTGGCCAGCTGCTACCAAAGTCAAAAGACTCTATGTTAGGAGACAGAGGAGAGGTGAGTTCAATCTTACTGAACTTAAAGACGAGAAGTATGCTGAAGACTTTAACTATAAATACCATAGGTTGAAAGCTTGATTTTGTTTTGTTTTTCAGATTATAGATCCCTATGTGGAGGTAGAGATTATTGGATTGCCTGTCGATTGCAATAAACAGCAGACAAGAGTAGTGGATGACAACGGTAAGTACAAAGACAGATTGTGCAAATAGCACTTTTCTTTTCATTTGAATCTAAAGGTTAGTGGTTGACTGAAACAATATGGGTTTTATGACTGATATGATAACAATATCTACAATGCAGGATGGTACTGTAGCAAATGAGACATCCTTGTTTGTCAGGTCACTGACAAGGATGTCCGGGATGATAAAAATGAGACATTGTTAAAAAAATCTAGGTTAAAAAACATATCAAATGAATAGAAATTGAATCTTTGTGTCTATGCTGGTTTCATAAACATGTATAGCATTTTCTAAAAAAATGTTTTAGATTTTATGACTTTAAAAATGTTGAGCGGTGTAACCATCAAGTAAAAGTTATTAAAATGCTTTCCTTGTAGCTTGAATACACGTGAGTGTACATAACGTAATCAGTCATTTCAAAAACGTTTTCAAGGTACATTTTTTTGTTTTACAAATGTCATGAATTTTTGAGTCACGAATATTAAGGTGTACTAGGTGTACTTACGGTTACTAACCCCCACCACCATCACCACCACCACTACATGACAACAGAATGGTTACCTGCATGTTGCTATGTTCCTCATTTATAAGTCGTGTTGGATAAATGTGTCTGCTAAATGACTAAATGTAAATGTAAACTATATGACTTTGATTTGGTGGACAAAAAGTTTTTTCAGATATAAAAAAAAACAAAAAAAAAAATTATAATTAAAAGATTATTCCAAACTACTTATGCCAACAACAAAAAAAGAGAAAGACTTTTATTTATTTATTTTAACCAGTTTCTGGACAGTTACAACACTCTTTCTTACTTTAAGAGGGAAATAAACTGCATAAAAAAATATCAAAATGACTTTGAACTCAAAAATGTTATACAAACATATTCATCAAAGTAGAGAGGTATGAAGTAAATTTTTTTTTTGTGTGTGTGTATTGCATTTTTGGGGTATTTTTGAATAACTAAAAATGAGTCTCACCTCACTGACCCATTTACAAAATTGCTCAAATTAAATGAAATTTACATATACACTTATTTCATAAATGTTTAAAAAAGCATTCACAATATTCTCTTAAATTATCTGAAAACAGAAATTGTGCACTATTCATTGACAAGGCTGTATATTGAGTGGCATGGTTAGCGAGAGACAGACAAAGTGGATGTGACGTCAGGCCTCAGAATGGCGTTTATTTTAAATAATAAACAACATAAACTGTTCATAAATGGAGAATGGTATAGCTGCAGACAGAGCTCAAAAAATGGGCTGGAGCTCCAAAACACCAGCAAAGAAATGGGGGAGCCCCTTACCTAAACCTTTCCCCACCTTTACAGACAGTTAAACCTAACTGTCTGTGAAGGTGTCCTTTTTGGATTTGGTGCAACCCCCTTTTGGAGTAACCCGACTCATCTCTGTAGAAACCATGCCCTATTTTGGATATTCCACCCCATTTGGAGATCTCCGGTCTGCAGCTATGTCTACTTGCAAAAACATTTCCGGGGCATGAGGGGCGGCGGCGGCTTCTGTGGCGGTTTGTCTTCCCTGGGGCCACAGCAACTGTGAGGGGAAAGTGGGCCGGCTTCCTTGCCTGTCGGCTGCGACACGTATGTCATCCCTGATGATGCATGTAACTCGGCTGATACCCTTCCCGCCCTGCTACTGGACCTGCGAGGATGCCAGTGTGCACCCAAGAAAATAGAAGCCAGCTCCAGAGGAGAGGCACACTCTACGTTTTTATGACAGCGGTAATGAGGCTCCACTCACATGCCTCATTATCCTCTGCCCAGATGAGGCTTATTATATTGCACCTCTTCTCTCTCCTGCCCACTCCCATTATGAGCCTAGCAAAAAGATGGCCCTCAGAGGCGGGCGCGACAATAACGAGAGGGTGGAGCGAGTTGTTCCGGCCACAATTGGTCTATCACATCTAAAGTTAAATGTGTTCATAAGTTATTTCCCATGTTTCACGTTAACAGGTTTTAACCCCATGTGGGAGGAGACACTTGTGTTTACACTACACATGCCTCAGATTGCCTTGGTACGCTTTATGGTTTGGGATCATGATCCAATTGGCCGAGACTTCATTGGACAGAGAACAATAGCATTTAAAAGCATGATGCCAGGTAAATTACATCAGAATCAATGACATTTTTGGGTCGACGATGTATAAGCTTACATTTTAGTCAATAAGTAATGCATAGAAGAGCCTTGACAGCCTAAACAGCCTGAAGTTTACCTGTTCCACAGGTTATCGACATGTCTATTTAGAAGGTATGGAGGAAGCATCTATCTTTGTGCATGTTGCAATAAATGATATCACAGGAAAGGTAACTTGTAATTTTTTTAAATGTTTACCTTTTCTTGTTCATAAATACTATAGCAATCATCAATGCTTAGTTAATTGTGATGTTGATATTCATCCATCAATTTTAACATCATGTTAATATGTGCCAATCCTGACAGGTCAAATCAAGCAATGCGGTAAAGCAGTTAATCCAGAAAAAGTTCATGCAAACCTCTGAAGATGGCACAAGGACATCTTTTACTCCAAACTTCCTGCGGAAAGGAGGAGTTGGGAAGAGCCAAGCAAAAGTTATGCGTGGATCACCAGATTCCTACACCAAAGAGGACTTTCTAAGCAGACGTTATAGTGATGACCTAAGCTCAAAGGACAGCAGGAGTACCTCACAGTCTGCTTCTTTTCTCAGAGGAGCTCAGAGTGAACCCCTGAGAAGAGCCCATAAGGTGTTTTTTCATGAGCCAGAAGGATCTCATGAGGGACGGCGGCGCTTGTCCTCTATCACATGCTCGGGTGGAGCAGGTGCGGCCATGGACTACACTAACTTAGGGTTTGACTCAAAAGAGAGTTCAGAACTGAACATTCAGACTTCTTCATTTCAACCTCACCTTTCCAATGCAGGTAACCAGGAGTTGACTGTTTCAAAACAGAACAATTTACATCCAACATTTAACTCGGAAAGCATGATTTCTAGGTCTGCAGACCTATTGGTACTCAAGATGAAGGGTGCTGCTTCTACACTGAATGACTGGCCCTTGTTGTCAAAGCAAATCTCAGAAACTAAAGCAATTTATAAGGCATCAGATCTGGAACTTGAAACGTATCAGCCTATTAATGCCAAACGGCGTCATCTAAAAACTCAGTCTTCCATAAGCTCAGAGCCTACAGTGCCATGTGAATCTTTGAGTTTCAATCCGATACCTGATGGAGCACTGGATCCCTCTAATGGAACTTTAAACACCAAAAACGTGGTACTCAATAACATCTGTGGACCATCTTTAGATTTCAAGCTTAAGTCCCAGTTGCAGCCGTTGTCCATCCCTGCAACCCCTGCAATGAGTAGACGCAGCTTGAATGACCCAAGCAGACAATCTTCCAAGGATTCTCCATTTAAGGGACGCAGATCACAAAGCGTCCCAAGACACCATCCACCCTCTCCCCCAAACACACCATGGAATGGAAGAAAAGACTTCCTGAACCAATACCCTCACCCCCTAAAGCATGGCAGTTGCAGTTATGTTACATACAAACAGTCTGTTCCTAACAATCACAACCTTGCTGAGAGTGAATCAAGCAGTCTGAGTAGTTTGGACAGCCTTGACCTGAGTACTCTGCCATCCCGTTTACCTGATAATCAGCAGCAGACAATGGGCACACTGCAGAGGGAGATGAATGTGCTGTTTGAGCAGAAAATGCATGAGATTCGCTGTCATTCACCGCTGTTTTTCAGAGGTAAGTCTACCACAAACTGTCAAAAGGCTCCTGCCAAATTGCATTGGATAAAGTTTTTTTTTATACTATCTAAACTTTATATGAGATGACAGATTTCATGTTGTAAGATTGCTGGGATTAATGTAACGTTGTTTTTTTTAGATTCCTCAACATTGTAAGAACAAATTTACATGAAACCCAAGAAGAAAAAAATATTCCTTACTGTGAAGAAAACTGACAGATACTATGGGGCGGGAAGGGAAAGCAAATAGTCAGCTTCATTTGTACTGAACTTCTTTTGTTGTACAAATATTGTCTTGTTTACATGTAAATCATTAGCTGATGCCATCTGGGCTCATAATTCATTTGTTCATTTCATAACTCTTCCAAATGGTGTCTGAAATGTTACATCGTGTCTTTTGCATTTGCAAACTATGATTTTAATTAAGATATTTTGAATTTAAAGACTTGCAGTGTTTAAAACTAAACATACTTTATGTGTTTACACCTTAAACACCTTAGCTTATTATGCTTTAAACAAACTCACACTTTTGGGGTTAGATCAAGTTTATTAATTCATTAATAAACATGGTGCCAGAACCAATGCCTCTTTTGTGACAATAAGATGTGATGATCTTTTAAATAACATTATAAGTTTACAATGTTTTATTCTTAAATCCTTGTCAGAGAAAGTGTTATTTTACTTGGTTTACTTGTTAATTGGTTTAAAATAACACATCTGCAAAATGTTGTTTGTCTCTTACTTTTATAGGCTTTTTCTTGTATTTCTGTATTGAAACATTTCCCATGGAGTACAGAATTTGTTAATAAAGTTTTATTGAACTCTTTTTAGCTTTCTGCCATACCTTATTATGGATACCAATTATGTTTCTATGTCGATTCAGATGGAATTTATGATAATCATCTAAAATCAACAACTGTAAAAAATTAAAATATGCATGAGATTTTACTACCAGATATTGAAAGGCATCTCATTGGTAACATCGTCACTGAAAAGACAGGTTGATTAAAATGTAAAAAAAAAAAAGAGAGAGAGTTACAATTTCATTGAACTCAGTTCAGTACACTAATTTAAACCAGTTAAAATGTATATAAAAAAAAATGTATAACTTGAGAAATAGTAATATCTAGCACCAGATAATCCGAGAAGGGTATAGTTGCAGACAGAGCTCCAAAAAGGGGCGAGAGCTCCAAATCACCAGCAAATATATAGGAAGCCCCTTACCTAACCCTTTCCCTAACCCTAACTGTCTGTGGAGGTTTCGTCCCCTTTTGAAGTTGGCGTAACCTCCTTTGGAGTGGCCCGCCCCCTTTTGGAGAAACCAAGCCCTATTTCTGAGATGCCGCCACCATTTGGAGATCTCCGGCCTGCAGCTTTATCTACTTGGTCAGTCTAGAAAATCTGAATTTAAAGGTGCACTCAGTTACTTTTTGTCATGCCATCTTGGACT
Organism: Xyrauchen texanus; assembly: GCF_025860055.1. Classification (NCBI taxonomy): domain Eukaryota; kingdom Metazoa; phylum Chordata; class Actinopteri; order Cypriniformes; family Catostomidae; genus Xyrauchen; species Xyrauchen texanus. Next base: position 31,286,510 of record NC_068314.1, on the reverse strand, counting down.
TACAGTGACACCTAGTGGTGTGGAGGCAGCATCATGCAAAATCAATAGTTTTAATTTACAGATGCCATTTGTAGTCATTCACTATTCACAGTCAGTCATGATTAATTTAATCCAAAAGTGAAAGTGTCCAATAACAAGACAGTAACTGAGATTAAGCGAGTAGAATTCAGATGGTCATGTGATTCTAAAATGGCAGACCCCATGATAACGCCCCTGCCCCATGTAGAATAAAGCAGATTTTATAAGGTTACTGATATGACGAGAGTCCTCATCTCATGAGTGGTCATGATTTGATACATATGTTTCAAAATTACAATTAATTTATTTAAGAGTAAATCTTTTTTTAATTGGGGAAAAATTAGTGAGTGCACCTTTAAGGAACAGTAAAGACATTCTGTTATGTAAGACTGGGATTAAATCATTGTGGTAAAACCTTTTAAGCCTTGTTTTTGTCTGAGGTTTCCTGGTCTCTCTTTGTGTTGCTCATTCTCAAACGCTGGCTCAGCTCCTGAGTCAAAACTGTGCAGCAGGATTTCTGTTTGGAAGAGAGCAGGCTTATTTTCACTGAATGTATTGATATTCATAGTGCATAAAAATTGCACTCTTTATCAAAAACAGTACTGGCTACTGCACAATTGAAATCTACCAAGGAATTTCACATCACCTAATCAAGTCTTACAACAAGTGCAACAACTCGAAATTCATGAACTTCTTGGTGAGGTAGTTCATATTGATGTTTGTTTGTCTTTGTGGGTGGGACTTCACAATAATTTGGGGACAAAATTGTCTGCAAAAGTGAGGTAAATATGAGAAACCTACCCCTGGGAACATTAACATTTTTTATCTATATTTATAAAAACAAATAAAGCAAATACTGTTTTTTTTATAAATTCTAAAAATGCACTTGCAAGGGGACTTGGAAGACTGCCCTATTTCTAAAATATTGTTTGCTTTCACTCTTTCAAATAACCATGGTGACAAATACACACAAGAACCAATGAAGATTATGTGCAAATTTCTTCTTCTCCGCTGCCCTCTCTTTATTTGGAGTTAGGTTTGCCCACTGTGATGTGCTTATGTAAACAAAGTTGTTGCTTGCATGCCATATTTTAAAGGGCAAAGAGAAAGATTTTCAGTGAATTAACACTTACATTTCAGTCTATTTCTCACACACTGCTGTTGTATGGCTACAGAAGACTTGAAATATAGGGCACGAGTGATATTGTCAACTTTTATGGTGCTTTTATCCGACTTAAGGGTAAGTGATGAGAGAATGTTTTTATTTTTGGGTGAGCTATTCATACAACACTTGTGTCATTATCATTGTTAACTAAATTAAATTAATACAACTTTAACTTTTTTTTATTATTATTTAACACAAAGTATACTAAAAAAAACTTTGCACAAAAGTTTTTTTAGTTTCAAAGGGGTTCAAAATTAACCATTACCACTGGGTTATGGTGTGAGTAAAGATTTAGTCAATTAAAATTATAGTCAGATTTATATATAACTAATATAAGTCTAAGGTTTGTGTGTGGGGGCAGGTTTGGGTGGTTTACAAGGATTTTTTTTTAGGTTACAAACTAGTAATTACAAGGGTATTATTCTATAAATGTGGTTTATGAGGACATTTCTAGTGTCCCCATAATTCAAATCACTTAAAAAAAAAAACATTTTAAACAATGTTTTTTGAAAATGTAAAAATGCAGAAAGTGTTTTGCGAGGGTTAGGTTTAGGGTAGGGTTAGGGTATAGAGTCTACAGTGCGTACAGTATAAAAATCATTATGTCTATGGAGAGTCCTCAGAAGGAGAGCCGATAGTGTGTATATTGGCACTACTTGCCTTCTGCTCTCCTGCAGTACTGCGAGATTTTGAGGTGAGCTCAAACAAGGAGACCAGAACTCCAATCCCAAGGCCTATAGCCAGAACCAGGAAGATGCCTTTCATGCTATGGGCCCTCAGAGATGAGGTTTTGGCACTGTCTGGGATACAGCTACTGGCCCACCATTTAGTCCGCAGATAAGCCAGCTCCCCCGCCTCGCTCAGCTGCAGGATCGCCACACTCAGATTCTTTAGCATGGGAGATCCTGTTCCAAGAAAAGTGTGTGGCATCAAATCCATTCACTGCAGACTAAACTGCTGCACTACACAGTTAAGCTTGAAACATTAAGACGTTGTGCTATCTTTAAAAGAATAGTTCACACAACAAATTAAAATTCTATCATCGTTTACTCACCCTAATTTCTTTCCTCCGTGGAAGACAAAAAAAAAATTAAAAAATATTTTGAAGAATGTTCCCACTGCTCACGTTGTCTAGACATGATCAGCGAGAACAACTTTAAAATATCTTCATTTGTGTTCCATGAAAGAAAGAGAGTCATATAGAATTTTTATTTATTCTTTAAGTATGTACTGTATGTATTTTTATAAGTTGTGTAGAAGAAGTATAAAAGGGAATCCATTAAATCTATAAAAAACAACCTTTATTTCAGTGGCAAATATTAGTAAATCTCACCAAGAGGTGTTACGATGCTGTAACCTCTCATCCCGATGACCTCATGTGCACGAACCAATTCACAATGGTGTGCAACAGCCAAGTCCAGGGACACAGATTCTCCAATGAAAGCATAATTTCCCTCCTTTGCTCTCTGGACACCCTCATCCATGGAAGACACAAAACTCTTCCTCCGCTCCATGTGCTCATAGATGCGACGGTAAGATGGGTTATTGGAGTTCTGTACAAAAAGCCAACATTTTAGGAAATATTTTCTGTAACATCTGTTGGGAATTCATTTGACTGATAAGAAAAATTTACATCCTGGCTTCAACATGTGATCAGACCTTAAAGAAGGCAAGAGTGGAGGAGCCTGCAAGCGTTCCATATTCGATCACTTCCTGATTAGCCAAGTCCTCGAAGCCTTTTATCATGATCGGTGTAGGATCAGACCCCTGAGAGGAACTGAGGCTGGAGAAATAACAGGCCAGCAACACGATTGCAAACAGCCACCAGGTACAAGCGATAACCCGTCCTGGCACCGCTTTAGGGTGAGGGCCTGCACCTGCAGTAAGATAAAAATTAAAAATAAAAATATGTTATCCTGTATTCTTACCAGGCGTGATTCCGGCTACAAGCTACTTTTCCATACTGAATGTGAAGCGTGTAATTTCTGCAGCAGTTTTTGGTGTAATCTGATTACACAGTAATTAGTTACTGCAATCGTATTACTTTCAGGAAAGAAAATACAGTGTATTACATTACATTAATCAGATTACAGTTACTGACTGAAAGGAATATTCCAGGTTCAATACAAGTTGAGCTCAATCGACAGCATTTGTGGCATAATATTAATTAGCACAAAAATTAATTTAGACTTGCCCCTCCTTTTCTTTAAAAAAAAGCACATATCTGGGTTACAGTGAGGCACTACAATGGAAGTGAATGGGGGCCAATCTCTGAATGTAAAAATAAACTTTCTTTTAAAGTATAGCCACAAGACATAAACAGTATGTGTGTTAACATTATTTAATACATATGATTACAATTTTAGAGAAGTAATAAGTAATTTGTGGTGAATTACTATTTTTGAGTAACTTATCCAGCACAGCTACTAACATCACCAAATTTAACTGCAAAATTAATAACAGTTATCAACTGATGTTGGCTTGACAAAGCCTTAAAACTAGTTTTAGTTTAAATGAAACATTACAGTATGACAAAAAGCCAGCTAGCTAGCTACTGTAGATACATAGTCAGGCAGAACGTCCCATAGATAGTAAGATCAATGGTTAGATAGAGAGATGGAAAGCTGCATAAAGCAGATCAAAGGTTTGTTTACATTCAAATTTTTTGGCAGTTGGAATTTGAATTAATGGGCATTCCATTGGCCCGTTTGAACATTCCGTCAATGTAAATCTATGGGACTTTTCAGATTTTTGACCATCGGCTATGAGAAAACCATAAGTCTGATCAGTTAAAAAATGTGTGCCCTCCAGCGGCATCGTTTATTAGAATGCAGCGATTGAGTTCTATGAAGTGAAGATTCAGCTTCAGCATTGCCACTGGTGTTGCTTTGACACCGTTTAGTGAGACTGTGTCTGACTGTTTGATCTTTCGAAGTGCCAGCTAATGATTACCGGACAGTTCTGACAATGTATCATAACATAGGCAATGTTTTGTTAAAATCAAAACAAGACGTTCTGCAATGCTTTTCGTGTGGAGATCAAAGCTGCACCTGGCAGTGAGCTGTGCATTGATGGCCTGACCAACGTTTATTATAAAACTCCTCAGTTCACCTACAGGAAAGTAATCCAAATGAAAAATTGCTGAACTGTTATTGCATTAATAGCAATTTATAAAGGTGTTTGTTTGTCCGTATTTGAAGAAGGAGCACATTTGGATGAATACCTTGCAGGCTCAGGGCTCCCGCAGTGTACCACAAGCTGTGGAGGAGTGTGAATCGATTGGGCTCGGTCTCAGGCTGGCTCCATTCACATGGACTCAACCTTGAAACAAAGAGACAAAACTACAGTTTAGTTTCAGTTCAGATAAGTTCATAATTTGCATTCAGAAATCATGTTTGTTCAACTGGAAACTGTGCAGCAGTTTTATTATACGTCTCTGATGTTCTGACCTTCCCACAATGCAGATGCAGACTGCAGTCACAAAGTATGCTATCAGGATGCCAAACCAGGTCTCCCCAGGGAAAGGGGAGAGGAAGTAAAAAAACCCGGCTTCTTCAGAAACTATATCTTTGCGGAGGAGGATACTGATTCCGGTCTGCATGTAAGGTTTTGTCATTCCCACAGCCTTCTCACGGGCAGCAGTGAGAGTGAGAGGAGCTACCGCCATATCAGCTTCCTGTGGAGAGAGAATGAAAGGGAGGATTAATGTCATGTAAACTACTTATTTATTACCATGATCATTTTTCATTTATATGCAGCAGCACAATATGCATTATTGTGTATTATTAAGCAGCTCAGGGACACTTGATTCTGATTGAACAATTGTAGCACTCTGCAGTCAAATATTTTGTATAATGACTCTTTCTTCTCACATAACAATATCATTTAAACTCAGTAGGTCATTATCACAAAATAAGCCCCTTCGGGTTGATACAAGATTACCTGATCACCCTGTCTGGGTTAATTATACACCCAACTGAATGTACCCCTATTCTAAATGATCCATTTCTATTTTCCTGTACATTTAAAATGCATCACGTACCCCTCTAACAACCTCTCCAATCATTCCGTTCCAGTTTCCGCTTTCGTCCTGCCGGCCATATGACCCATCTTTCACCAGATGAACTTTGTATTTGAAACCCAGTTTCTTAGATAGCTCAGAGAGTAGATCCATGCAGTAGCCTTCTAACTGGGAGCCTTTGCTCATTGTGTATGGGTCTTGCTGAAATGAAAAAGTTGGCATTTTCAGAAGTCATCAGGAAAGCCTGTATACTAACATAATAAACATTAGAGAGAGTTTATTATAGTACTGATACAATATAACGTCACATTTCTGAGTTTGTAAGTGATTTTAGTCCATACCTTTAAGGTGGTAACTATCAATTCTTGCCTTGCTGATAAAAAATAAAAAAAAAAGAAAAAAACACGAAACGTCAATTCATGTCCATGTAATGGCACAATTGTGGCATTTGTTGCTTTAAATAAATCCTGCTTAACCCTACAATCAAACCAGTAGCAGATATATACTCTCTTACAGGAATAGTTCACCCAAAACTATAATTTGCACCCTCAAGTCATCCCAGATTTGTATTAATTTTTTTCTTACTTATGCAGAACATAATCTAAGAATTTTAAAAGAATATCTCAGCTCTGTAGGTCCAAAAATTGCAAGTGAATGGTGACCAAAATGTTGAAGCTCTAAAAAGAACATAAGCCAGCATAAAATTAACCACTCCAGTGGTTTAATAAATGTCTTCAGAAGCAATCAGTAGTCTCCTGGGCAATCATGATTTCAAGCTGAATTACACTTCCGAGCTGTACGCATGCATCAAGCACTAGGAAGTGTAATAGAGCGTGATATCATGATCATGCCAAGACACTGCAATGGCAAGTTGTACCATTTTTGACCGGTAAAATTATCTCTAGAATTAAAATGTCCCTCCTCCTAATGCCACCTGCCTTCGACTAGCAATACAAGTAGCAAATAATGGTTCATGTCTGTGATTACAATAAGCTAAATAAGGGACTTAGCTATTAAACAAGGGATGAGTCCTTTGTTATGTCCTGCCTCAACTTCCTGTTTCTACAAAAGAAAGAAAACTCTGATTGTCAAGCCACTTTATAGGGTTTTTAAGTTTTAGTGAAGACTCTGTGAGGGGTAAGTACTTCAAAGTTTACGATCAAAAAGCATTTCACAAAGTTGAATGAAATTTGAATGGATTGATGTCAGTAAACAAAACAGCATCCTACTGAGCATACACAATGTATAACCTTAGATCTCTTAAAGAGAGCGTTTGTTCAGCAATGACCTCAAGTTGACATGGAGAGTCATGGCCAAGATTTCAGTAGCTCCTCTATTGATCTGCCAAATCAGTTCTATTGCTATCACTGGCTGGGAGTCTCTTCACTTCCTGCTGCAACTGTGTCACAAATAGCTCCATCCCAAATTAGCCAGAGTTATTAGAGAACTTTTTGTTCAGCAGCCATCATCCTCGCTCAGCCTGAGAGGCTCTGTGAGATAATGATGAGTGAATGGGATGGCGGCGTTTGACGCCCTTTTGGGCTGCTTCTGGGTTTCCGGAACCCGCAATGTTTGGCTGTTTTTCTCCTTTCTAAGAAGTGCACGAAAACTATTTATTTGCAGGGCAGAACTGTGACTAATTGGAGTTAGTTTTGTTTTTCACTTGGTCGTGAAGGCCTGGTAAGGGCAGTCAAAGAGTATCTAAAGCTCGACTTTAGGCTAAGCCCAGGGCTCCATCAACTCCATAGAGTGATGTTGACACTCATGAGCTCCTCTTATTGAATTTATGACAGACACAGAGGCTCCTCGAAGTGCTGTCATATCTTGGCTTGTCTCAAACACTGTTCTACTTGTTCTGGGCTTTGAATTGATTTATAACCATTTTTGTGAAAGCTTCAGCTGGATGGCTGGCTTTCTCTCTATCAGAAAGGGGTATGAAGTGTGCCAAGCAGGATATGGTCACCATCTTTGATGGTGTGCCCAGCTTACTGTTCAGCTATTTATCATATGACAGGCCTGTGAAATGTAAGAACTTCATGCAGAGAAGACAAGATGAGCTGGCTCAGATTTGATCATAGCTGCTGTTTCTGGAATTACACAAGATGGAGGAAAAAGTAACTAATGCCCCTATTATATTCCTTTCTGGAAGGGCAATTCTGCAATGGAATAGAATAAATTATTCTCACCTGAATACAATTTATTGTGAAGCAACAAAACACAGTGAATACAGAACACACACACACAAAAAGAAAAATGACTTTTGCATCACATATCCATATTTCAATAATCAAAAATTGGTAATACCTGCTATGCAGATCTCTGACCCCAGCAGCACGACTATGCATAAAGAGAGCCACACAAATCCCCGCATGTTGCCAATTTGGACCTGCAAGCCAAATAGACAATGTGAATTTTTAAATAAACATTTATATTGTACACTGAAACCCTTAATAAGTTGACTCTACTCAATTTATTGAGTAAATTTCCCTTAACTGAATTGAGTAATGGTGTCTCCAAAACATGTGTAATTAAGTTCACTTAACTTAAACGTAACTGTTTAAGTTAAGGTAACTCAATGCAAGTAGACTTAACTCAGATTTGCTATTTAAATGTTATTTCAACTAAATAATTTAATTGAAAGAAATTTAGGTCACTATATCACAACTTAAATAATGAAGATTACACGAAACAGCTATAAATGATACTACATAAATAGAACTAAAACCTCTATGAATTTTTAATAACACATTTTGAATTACCCCTATATGTTCCCTTTGACCAAGGAAACATAATTAAATAATGAAGGCACAAGACATTGTGGGTATTCCCCATAGCATCAATTCTGGACTCGGTAGTTTGAGTTATTAACACTCTATTTTAAGTCTATTGATTTTAAAGAACAATAAGTTCAAGGAACTTAAAATTAAGTTATGATATTTGAGTTAGGAGCCCAAAACTTGACATATCAAGTTATGTTTAATTAAGACTTCTTGATTTTTTCAAGAATTACATTAATAGGGTTTATAGTGAATAACTAGTTTAATTAAAATAGATGCTGACCACAAATCTTAATACTTATAGTCTATGTAAAAAAATTTTTAAACAGCTATCTGTTTATGAAAGTTCAATATTTGTTTTCTGCCCACATCTACAGTATATGACTCTGTGTTGCTTAATGTTTTCTTGTGGTCATTGACATTAATTGTCTTGACAATTCATGAAAAACTCTGTATTTTTACTATGACAGCCAAATCATTTTAGAGAATCCAACATAATTCAAATTAAAAGCCATAAATGCAATTACTTTATAGCAACTGTAAATCACACACCACCCCTCCCGTCTCATACTTACCAAGGTGTCTGCGACTCTGCTGTTAAATTCCACTTTGCTTGTCTGCTCTGCTGACATTGAGCAAGACAGTTGTGTGGTTTATAATGAATTAGAAGGTTCCCACAAAAGACTTGGGAAAAGCCAATGAGTTTCAGGGGGTGGAGAAAGTAATCCAAACACTCATAAAATAAAAAGTAGGTTGATAGAATATTCTGGAGATGAATTGAAGGCAGTCATTTTAGATCTGATATCCTCTAAGAATATATTTTAAACAGATGGTATAAAAGAATTCTTACAATTTTATATTTTCTTTTTTGTGTATATTTTCATTAAATGCCATTAGAATGCATGTTCATCGTGTTTGTTTGTATTGTTGAATCTGACCTAATGTTTAAAATATCAATTATTTATTTTTTTCAAAACCAATATACTGTATCAGAAAATCATTTAAATGATGGTACAAGAATAACTTCACTCTCAAATAAACACATCGAATATCGTCTTAATAGAGGGGGGCATCGGGGGTGTCAGGACCCCCCTATCCGAGGGTTACCGAGGGGGTGATACTTTCAATAGTAGAAAACACTGCTATTATTATTATTATGTGCTGCCTTGTCAACAATAGAGTACAAAAAAGGAAATACACAGCTGGTAAACTCCAATAGACAGGATTTTTCTTTTCTTTTTTTGTACGCCTTCACCTGTAGTGCTATTATTATTATTATTTTCTGCACCCTTTTCTCGCATGTTTTAGACTTGCGTGCTTTTTTGTATTCTTTTTTTTTTTTTCAGATAAACAATCCACCAATAAGTGATTTTATTTTCGACAGTAATATATAAAGCACACGGCTGTTTTACGTCGCATGTAAACATGATGGACTCTTTGCGCGCAAAATTATTAGGGAAGTCTCTTGCGTTGTTTTTCTCTTCTCATACAGCTTTTATAGGTTTTTGTAAGACTCGGTGGCATCACGATGACCATTTCCACCAATCACAGACGAGTGCGCGTGATGCGCGCGGCAAGTGCAAAACCCAACGCCGAGAAGTCGTTTTTTTCTAAAGGGGCGTATTTTTCTTGCCAGTTTAATTACAAACCAACATTCAATGCACACGATACACTGTGCAAAAATGTCAGACGCTTATTTGCCACAATCGGGCATTCTGTTAAGGTGATAGCGTTGTATAAATAGCAGGGATGGCTGTTTAGGAACGTTTTTGTGGCAAGTCTCTTCAATGGAGGTTTGAGGAAGCCCGTCTCGCTTACAGAAGAGGACGCTGTCGCCTCTGGATATGACCGGCATTCCCTGTCGTTTCGAGCAATCGATAAATGAGTAAGTTTTCTTTCTTTATTTGCCATTGCTTTCTTCTCACAATAATGTCGCAGGGGGAGGTTGCGCTGCGGTTGCTCTCTCTAAATTAGGTCCAGCATTGATAGGTGCTCATTTGCTGGGCGCCTTTTCTGTCCATACACAGCGCTTATTACATAGAAGTGCTTTATTCTCTCAAGATAAGCATACGGTATTGCATGCAAAAGACTAGCAAATAGCTATATCGGCATATGCAATTATTTGCCGTTTGGTTGTCGAAGAGTAAATAAAGGTGTATAACGCCGTCGCAGTTTGTTATCAGGAGAAACAGTCGAGGTTGAGACTGTCCAGTCAGCCTTGCTAACATGGCTGACTCCTCAGCTCTGTCTTGCTGCGGGATTGGTATTTAGCGCTCTGCAACCAAACTACGTCAACTGGGTCAAGGAAACATTGCAGTTCCGACCGGTGATTGGCTCGCATAAATTATCTGTCGTCTCTGCCGCCTCCTATTGGTTAGCCTGATACACAAGTATTACCAATGTTTCAAATTGGAGGGTTATGTTTCTGGTCATTTGAGGAACATTTTATTAAGTCTTTATTAAATGTTAATTTCGTTGTACAACATGATTTTTATTTTATTTTTATTTTGAATTTAAAGCAGTGGGGTAGCTGCTATAGTTGACAGTTTAGTTTATTTATTATTATTTATTTATTGCAACTCTATACGGTCAAATTTGCTTAAATTTGCTTAAATGAAAGGTGAAGTGTGTACTTTTTTTCGACATTTACATTTATTCATTTAGCAGACACTTTTGATAGTGTTTGTTATCATTTAATTCAAATGATAATTGAGAATACGAGCAAAAACAATTAATCCAATGAATAAATCCAGTTCAAATGTTATGTTAAAGTCTTCTATCCCTGCATAATATACATGGACAACTATAGCTGTGTCCCAAAATATGCACTATATTCTATGCACTTACAATATACACTATGCAGTCAACCATGTAGTGTATTTATTTTCAAAATGGAACACCTAAAGGTGCTGTAAGTGATTTTGTTTTTTTTTCATGGAAAGGTAATGCGAAAAATGTTCCTACTCCCTGAAAGATATTAATAAAATAAGTGTCATTAGATGTCTCACCTGTCTCTGTGACAGCTGTAGACTCTAAACAGCAAACAAAAATGAGTCAATAATTTTGCATGTTCTGTTATTGAAGTTGCAGCAAATAGACCTTTTTCACACTCCAGGTTTTTGGAATGCAGAAGATTGCAGTGTAAACTTTGACAGCGGTGAATAGGAGACCACAGCAAATATTATTTTCACTTAAGAAAAAATCCACTATTAAATTAGAATGACTTTCCAGAGGAAAAACAAATTTGCAGATTAAGACAGATGGGAGAAGATGCCAAATTTACTGTTACTGTGATAATTAATTTTTTTAAACTAATTCCAGGTTAATATAACACAAAGAATGATGTTATGAACTTACACTCAATATTAAAAAAAAAAATTCATATAAAAAACGCTGCTAAATAAGGCGGAAACACGTCATAACAGTCTGTGAAAAAGGTCTATTATTGAGGCTTACTGCCATTTTTATGCCATGTTGCTCATAACATTTTCAGTTGAGGGCACTGTTTTGCTGTTATTGGTTTTGATAAACGCTTCTGTTTCATGTCAGTGTCAGTAAAACTCATTTGGTGTGCTGGAGTGCAGGTTTTGGAAAGAGGGGGGCTCATCCAACGGCTCAGAAATTCTAGAATGGCTAAAATTGCTTCCAGCACCTTTAACAGTTTTGTAATACACCGACGCATTCGCCATTTAACAGCTGACGGAACTGACGCTTCAAACGCATGTAATGTGTTGCCGCTAGCTTTAGCGTGTCCTCAGTTCAACACTTGTATCTCAAATATAGGTCCATATTCACACATCATGGGCTGTTGTTAAAGCATTCAACTTAGATTTGTAAGGCATTGTCTTCTTTAGTTTCACTAGTTGCTACATTCTCCATTATTTACAATTGTTTTGTCAGACCAGCAATGCAGTCAGAGCCAGGTGATTCCGCCCCTTCCTCTGTGTATGTTTAGATGGTTGAAGAGGTGTGTAGTACTTCTAGTACACTTCTTTTTTTGCATTTTCAATGTAAACATAATACTCGCACTACTTGCACTTTAAAATGACATAGAATAGTGGAGAACTCATTTGTAGAGTCATTTGTAGGTACATTATGGTTCTGTAGCCTTGAAAAACATTGCTCAGTTAGTTTGAGCGACCTGCCCAGCCCAACCCAACATAGCATTGGCTCAACCAATGACCAGAGTTGGGCTTGGACTATCTTTGTGGAACCAATGATAGATGGGGAGTGTTTGGAAAAACTTGTATGCCATATATGCATTTAGGAATTATATATAGTGAAGCAAATAAAAAAAATATTTTATATTCGGTGTGACCACCCTATATCTTTAAAACATCACCAATTCTCCTGTGTATTTCTATTGTAACAGTTTCTTGTGTCCACTTATATTTTTATGTTTGAATAGAGGAGAACTCCAATGAGGAAGTTAAAGAAACAAGTTAGCCAGTAAAGAGCTGGAGGCTTTGGAAGAGGAATAGTCCAAGGAAAGAGTCAGAACCAAGTTGGTCCTTCCAGCCATGCCGATATGGACGCTCTACTCTGTCCACCTTCTCCATGCAGACTGAACTTCTCTACGGCTGGAGACACACTTACGTACGCACAGGCTCAGAAAATGGTGGAGATCGAGCTGGAGGGAAGGCTCCACCGAATCAACATCTCCGACCAGCTCTCCATTGTAACTGAGGATGAGATGTTGGCTCAGGATCTGACTGAATGCAACAGCAACAAAGAGAACAGTGAGCAGATCCTGAGTCAAGCAAAGCAGGGAAACAAACAGGCTGCTTCTAAAAGCAGGAGGAAAGATGGTAAACATGGCACTAAAAATCGGAGATCTGGGTCTCAGTGTAACTCCCAGAGCCAGGTGTATTTGGCACACCACTCCCATGTACAAAGCCCTCTGCCTAAGCCTATATTTCGTATGGTAGAGACTTTTTCGACCGCAGAGGCTCCTCCACTTCCTGTGGCTTATTACCGCTACATGGAGAAGTCGAGTGAGGAATTGGACAATGAGGCAGAGTATGACATGGATGAGGAGGATATGGCTTGGTTAGAGATGGTCAATCAGAAGCGTGTGTCCGATGGCCACGCCTCCGTCCCCCCTGACACATTCGAGCTACTGATTGACAGACTGGAGCGAGAGTCCATTTTAGAGTCCCGCAGTCAGGCGCTGTCCCAGAGCACCATTGACGAGGATGCCTACTGTTGCGTTTGCCTCGACGACGAGTGTCTCAACAGCAACGTCATTCTTTTCTGCGATATCTGCAACCTCGCTGTGCACCAGGAATGTTACGGGGTGCCTTACATCCCAGAGGGCCAATGGCTGTGCAGGTGCTGCCTGCAGTCCCCATCGCGACCTGTGGATTGTGTCCTTTGCCCAAATCGGGGAGGTGCGTTCAAACAAACCAGTGATGGAAACTGGGCCCATGTCATCTGTGCCATATGGATCCCTGAATTGTGCTTCGCCAACACTGTGTTCCTGGAACCTGTGGAGGGAGTGAAAAATATACCTCCTGCTAGATGGAAACTCACCTGTTACCTGTGTAAACAGAAACGAAGGGGGGCATCTATTCAGTGCCACAAAGCAAACTGTTACAGGGCATTTCATGTTACCTGTGCCCAGAGAGCAGGCCTCTATATGAAAATCGACCCTGTGCGAGAGACTGGCACAAATGGCACCACTTTTACTGTGAAGAAGACTGCTTTTTGCGAGAACCACTCTCCCCCTGGCACAAGTAATGAGGGAGATGAGGATAATGGCTTGGTCGGAGGCAGGGGTAATAGAGGTCAAAGGTCATACACATTAGGCCCTACGCTGCAGCAGAACCAGCATGGGCAGAAAAAAGGATCGGCCGCACAGCAAAAGAAAATGCAGAAGAATTCAGCAGGGACCACACGGAAGACAGGAGTGCCCCTGCTTCTGGTGCCACAGATTCCTTCCTTTAGGTAAATGTTTACATTTGCTCTTTTGGCTGCTATGTCTGGGGTCCTTTGATGTATGTTGCTAGATCTTGCTGTATATAAAATCTTATTTTCAGTGTGAAAGTGACTTATGTTAAAGTCAGCATGAAATTACAATTAGGTCAGTGACGTGACACTAATTTTTTTGTCTGGAACTGCTAAGTTATTTAAAATTTGAGGTAGATTAATATATCAGATTTTACCGATTAATCGGTGGTGATAGTTACTTTTTTGCACAATCGGTTATAGGAAAAAATCCATGCCTATAATTGGCAATAGTTATTTTGTTTTCCAATATTCGCCTGTGTTTCTGTGTGGCCAGCGCTGGTGGATTCTACAGTTAGAATGTGGGGATTTACTAAATCTAAATCTTTCATCATTGACAATATTCACTCATATTTTTATTCTCACTTCAATGCATATGTTGTTATTTTGACTAGATAATCACATGTTCTAACACCCTGTCTACACCAGGCGCGAGGGGCACGGTGCTATGCGACAAAAGCAAATCGCTCCCATTATGATTAATAGAGATGTGGAGTGGTGGTGGTGTAGTGGGCTAAAGCACATAACTGTTAATCAGAAGGTCGCTGGTCGCTGCAGCCACCACCATTGTGTCCTTGAGCAAGGCACTTAACTCCAGATTGCTCCGGGGGGATTGTCCCTGTAATAAGTGCACTGTAAGTCGCTTTGGATAAAAGCGTCTGCCAAATGCATAATTGTAAATGTAAATTACTGATGCTTTCTACACTGGATGCGTTTAGCATCGCGTCGCGCAGACAGTAAATCGTTGCCCCGTTCTAATTTGGGCTACTCCTGCCAACAAGACAAATAAACGTTCGCCTTAATGTTCAGTGTAGACAGCCTCAAGGTGTTTGTGACCCGACGCCACATTGCTCGCATCCAGTATAGACAGGGTGTAAATGTAGTGTGCCACTTTAGCACTACTTCATATCTTGTGTTAATGTATAATTAATAGTTCTAATGTATAACCTTGTAATAATTAATCTTATTTCTCATCAAACCTAATCTAATGAAATATATATTTGTGAATAGGCTATTGAAAGCTTAATTTGGTAAACACTTATACAGCATTTTAATGGAGCCAGATCTCTGGTGTATTTGGGGCTTGTTTGAAGTTAAAAGATATGCACCAGATGTAAAAAAAAATCTGGTTAGTGGTTACACAATGACGTGCACCTGGAATTTGATTCATTTTGGATTTCTGTAGCCTCTATATCTGCGTCCATCATTTTAAGGAAAGAATAAGAATTTGTTTTTAACTTCTATAAATCTATTTTTAAAAAACGTTCGGCTGATTAATCGGTTAACAGCCTTTTCCACTACCTTAGATACCGGTATCTGCAAAATCCATAATTGGTCAACCTCTATTAAAATTACATAAAATATAAAAAAAATAATTACTTGTTAACACCTCTATTGTCATGAACATGTTTTCATTGAGTTCTTTTTTTGGGCTTAATGACAAAAATGTCTAGATGGTGTAAAAATCTGGAGACACAAAAAATAAATACGGAAAAAGTTGAATAAAGAAATGTTGGCATAAGTAGTTTGGAATAATCGTTATTAATATTTTGTTAAAAAAATGTTGTAAGCAGTAAAACAGTTTTGGTTTAGCCATTCTGCTGTCATGTGACAAGAAAAACATTAAACAGAGAGGGCTCCTTTAGACCCTCATGACCATGTGTGAAGTTTTAAATATATCAGATAATTTGACATTTTTATGAATAAGTCTATTTTGTTCAGGTCAAATGGATTAACCTTAAGAAAACTTCTTGATATTTCAGATCATCTTGATATTCTCAAAAACTCATGAATGTTTTTAACTTTTCAATCTTTTTTTTTATAATATTTTTTTTTTTAAATGCTATAAATATTTTTTAAATGTTTTGAAACCAACATAGAAACAAATATTGCATTTCAACATACTTTATACATGTTCTAAACTAGATTTTTAAAAATGTCTAATTTTAATCAGCTCAGACAACCGTATTAGTCAATGACCCATTTACTTTTAAAATACTCGTTCCACATTATTATGGTGCTGATTATCATGAAGAAAAAAAATGTCATCTTTGTAATCTCTTGTTAAAATGTAATATCTCTAAAACGACTTTCCTTTTCGGCTGTTGTCATCAAGGCAGTGTGCAAACAAAGATATGTGCTGCACAGTTAGAGAAAATAATGTTAACCGAAAGTCAAACAGCTATTTGGTTAGCAATAATGTGATAAATGTTACAGCAGTAAAAGCAAATTAAAGATTTCATTCATTTAAAAAGGAAGAATTAATATCATAAAAGGTAAAAATGCTTGAGGGTGAACTTCAGTCTGCTTCCCAGTCAGAAAGCTTGATCACATTAAAGTAAAATGGGTTGTGAATGCCGTTTCATGTTGATTTGAACAGTATGGCTTTTATCATATCTTTTGAATAGACTCAACAATATTTGCACTGGGGTGTCTGTTGAGAGGAAGAATCAATTCATGCAGAGGCTTCACAATTACTGGCTGCTGAAACGTCACTCTCTTAACGGAGTGCCACTCATCCGTCGGCTCCATTCGTATCTTCAAGTTCAGAAGTCTGAGAAGGTCAGTGTATTGTAATACATTAAGCAAGGAAAAAAGTCTCAGTTGACAGTAAACAGAAAGTTAAAACTTGCATTCAAATATTTTGGCCGCAGAACAGAACACTTCTTATGCTTTCAGAATGTACTCTCAGATCCAGATGTAACACTTCAGATCAGGTCCTAGTAATAACTGATTTGTGAGTGGTGTAGCTCAGGAGTTAGTTATCATCTGCGGAGTGTGTTATATACAAAGATTGCTTGTATGTGCCATGTATTTACATGAGATTATTCTTTATTAATATACAGAAAGAACCAGATGCAAAGTTGCAAGCTGTCAGGGAAGAGCTGAAGTACTGGCAGAAGCTTCGCCAAGACCTGGAAAAAGCTCGACTTCTAATCGAACTCATTCGAAAGAGGGAGAGACTTAAAAGAGAACAGGTGACACAGAACCATTCATGTCTATAATGAGCTTTTGTTCTGTTCTCAAAGCCCTGCTCTCTGAAAACCACCATTTATTAGCAGAACAGGTGTTTGAGTTAATTACGATTCACAGCATTGATTTGATCTGCCTCTCTTGTCTTGTAAGATGAAACTTCACCAGGCTGCTCTGGAGCTGCAGCTCACCCCTGTGCTGGTGTTTCTGCGCTCCACACTGGAACAGCTGCAGGAGAAAGACACCGATCATATTTTCACCACACCCGTCAATCTGAAGGAGGTGAGGAAATAACAGAGGTTTCAGTGGAACTTTCTCTTTGGATTTGAATTCTAGAGTCTCATACATTGACAGTTCTCATGAGTACATTTAGCATCTGTTTTAAGCCCAAAGTATACTTCGGTCAGACGCAAACGCTAGGCATCCGTGTACAGGACACGTGACACAAATTTCAAAGTGTCATCATCAGCAGAGTGCTCGAGCATTGAACACCTGTGGCTTGAATTTTGTAACTGTACAAGGTGGCACAAAGAAGCACTAATCGACGCTAGACAACAAATACAAAAGTGGAAACAACAACAACAGTGGATGTGAACATCAAAAACATGTGTGTGAGGAGGTCAGGAGACATCTGCCTTTGTATAACATGAGTCTGAAGGAGTATAAAGACACATTTATGGGTCTAAACTCCTGAAGAGAAGTAGTCCCATAGCAGTCATATCACGCATTTCACCAGACACCTGTTTGTGCGTGCACAGTCAAATAAAGTAAACTTTGAAAGGAGGAGCGTTCAACTGAAGCATTCAAACCGAAACATAATTTTTAGCTGAAATATTCTAAATATACGCTCTAAAAATCGATTTAGGAAACTCAAATATATTGCAGTTCAACCTATCTGTGAAATGTGCTGTTAAAGGTGTTCATATTTATGGGTAGAATATTGATAGCAACATTGACATTGGTAACTTCTTATTTGGGCTGTTGATTTAACGCGTTAATTTAGTGCGATTAATTATATAAAAAATTACGCATTGAAAAATAACGGCATTAATCATGCCTACTGACGCGTACTGAAATACTGTAATAAAAGTACGGATTTTCCCACCATATGAGCAATTCAAGCTTTAAGTACATCTGTTTTTTCAAGCAGCGTCGAGAGGTGGCATTGCACCTCAACAAACCTCAAAACCAGCACAGAATGAGAAACGCTCACTTAAGAATACAACAGAATACACGGAAGACGTGATTTTCTAAGTGTCCTCTGCTTGACACAGCATCCTAAAAATAAGGCGTTTATAACGCTGAATACCACTGAGACGCTCCAAACGCGTCCATCTGAGGCACACACATGTACCGTGTCAATTAAAAATAGTGCAGACGGAAAGCAAGAATGCATACTGTGAGAACTGGATAATTGACGAGCACAATACAAAACTGATTGCTGTCAACTTTAGGCTTGTTCAATGATATGAGAAAAAACAAATAGAGAGTTCTCAAGCGACTTTTTGTATTAACAAATGCTTTATTCATCTGCCACAATAATGCAATTTATATCAAACTGAATTTCAATCCATATTATATATTAATTACAGGACCTACTACATATTTATAAATATTTGAATTATTATTCATTATTTATATGAATTATCTTTATTTGAGGCTTTTCTCTGCAAATAATAATAAATGCCATTAATTGCGATTTACGGTAATTCTATTTATTTATCTTTATGTCATGTAATTAATTTTATTAAAACATTTGGTATCACTTCACAATAAGGTTCCATTTGTTAACATTAGTAAATAGCATTAGTTAACATGAACTAACATTAAACAATACTTTTATAGCATTTATTAATTTTAGTAATTGTAAATTAATGTTAATTTCAACAAGTACTGTACATTTTTCAAATAAAAAGTTGTATTTGATAAAGGAATAGTCCCCCTCGCCAAAAAAAAATGCTCTCATCATTTACTCACCCTCATGCCATCCCAGATGTGTATGACTTTCTTTCTTCAGCAGAACACAAATTAAGATTTTTAGAAGAATATCGCAGCTCTGTAGGTCCATATAATACAAGTGAATGGTGATCAGACCCTTGTAGCTCCAAAAAATCATATAAAGAAAATAGAACATTAATCCAAACGACTCCAGTGTTTAAATTCATATCTTCAGAAGCGATATAATAGGTGTGGGTGAAAAACTGAACAATATTTAAGTCCTTTTTTTACTCTAAATCTCCACTTTAACTTTCACTTTCAGATGTGAATGCTGTTTCATGATCCTTAATGCATTAACGAATGGTACCTTATTATAAAGTGTTACTCAAAATGTTCATAGATTGACAGCCCTATTTCGTATGTATGTATGTATGTATGTGCAATCATCATTAACAAAAAAGATTGTAAACAGCACTTTATGTCAAAAAGGTTGCCATCCCCTCTTCTATACTTTGGTAGATTTTTTTAAGTTCTCTTATCATGATAGTCAAGGTTTCCTCCACCAAAGATTTACATAGACAAGCCCTTTAAGGCCCCACTCACACTGTTTCTCGATGTTGTCTATGTTGACATTGAATCAGCTTTTATGCCACTCAAAATGAACATTATGAAGGGAAAAATATGCCAAAGATATTCCATATGTCACCTTTAATGTTTCACCAGGTTCCAGATTATCTGGAGTTTGTTTCTGAGCCGATGGACTTCTCTTCAATGCAAAAAAAGCTTGAGGCCCATAAATACTCCTCGGTGGCTGACCTTGAAAGTGATTTAAATCTCATGATATCCAACTGTCTGAGGTACAACTCCAATGACACCATGTTCCACAAGGCTGCCATGCAGCTGCGGGAGGTGGGAGGAGCTGTCCTGAGACATGCCCAGCATCAGGCTCTCAGCATAGGTCTTGATCCCAGCACTGGCATGCACCTGCCAGACAACCCTAGTAAATGCAACTCCGTGGTCTCCTGGTGGGATGAAGGTGAGAATAGACCTTGTTTCTGGCAGTATATCCATACTACTTGCCAGAGACAATTGTCCTCAAAACAATATATCTTTTATTAATATGGGTGGAACGAAATGGTTATCACTCGATTCGGTTCGATGGACAATATGAGGTTTTTGATTTGAGATAATAACACTAAACCACAAAGGATGACAGATTTTTTTCAATTTTTTTTAGAAAAAGGTTTGAATAAAGTCATGTAAGGCACATTATAAAATGGACAACCGCCGTGCTTTATTCAAGATAAAGTACAGCTGTGTCCTCTGAGTTTGTATCACTCCACAGCACTCATAGCTAACAGTTATTCATCAACATTCTGCAACTCCAAACGACATAGGGAATTAGTGTACATCAATACATCACTTCACAGGAAGTGGAGAGGGAAATTTACCCACCAGTCATTGTGAACCAGCAGAGTACTGACGTAGTGTGGCTAAAGTAAATGCTAAAATCAAATAAACAAAAGGAGTTTGAGATGCTGTCGTTTAAATACATTTACCTCAGGTGTGCTTTCTATAAAGTGAAAAGTGCACGTGATGCGACTGTTAATCCATTATCATGACAATAGGTCATATAACAGTTAAGAAGACACACATAATATAAAATAACCACATAACATTAACATATATTATTTAGTCATTTAACTTAAACTTATAGGCTACAATTCTGGAGAAAGATATTCAAGATCACAAACAAATAAACCTTCAAAATTAGTTGGCTACATTCAGGCTGATATGGTACAAGACAAGTATATATGTATATAAATACCACATTTTAGCTTTTTTTAAAAAGTCA
The DNA here is from genome assembly GCF_025860055.1 of Xyrauchen texanus. Lineage (NCBI taxonomy): Eukaryota > Metazoa > Chordata > Actinopteri > Cypriniformes > Catostomidae > Xyrauchen > Xyrauchen texanus. The sequence goes on along the minus strand of NC_068314.1, from coordinate 31,265,757 downwards.
AATTTGACTTTCTATCAATTAATATTATGTCATGAAATTACGTATAAAATAATGGAATGAACATCACTGTTTGAAATAATGCGTACAATTTACAAGTATTAACATTGAGTTTTCATTCATTTGGAAAACAAGTGCTAAAATGGGACTGCCTCTTTAAGAATGGCGGGAGTTCAATGAGAGTCTAGGGTTAAGGTCCAGCGCACATTAGCGCATGGAGGTGCATGGTTTTGCTACCGCGCTTTTGATCAACACATTATTTAACAAAAGACACATTATTCAATGAAAGTGGAGTGCGTGGATCTCATCTTTGATGGACACACATTACACTGAAGAAATCTTTCAAGCACTTTAATTAAAGCAAGTTTTTTTTTTTAAAGGTATTCCAGTACTTACATTTCTAAAAGCTAAATTCAAGCGCTTCAAGGAACTTCTGTAAACAGTGAGAGAGATTTTGATGTTTGATGGGTCATGTAATTTATGATCACATGGACAGATCCAATGTTGCTGAATTCAAAATATAAAATATTGCCTCGAAATTGTTCGTCATTTATTGTGGTTTGCGATATTTTGCAATGTGATATATTGTCCCATGCCTATTTATCTAGTATCTTTGATTGACAAGATCATATTTATTGTGGATTAAACATCAATTAGAGGCTGCTGTTGTTTGAGTCACATCATCATGTTTGAGTCACACATCAGCTTTCTTTCTTGTTTACAGTTGATTTACTCTTGAACCCTGAAAATCGGTTGCACATGTCTCAAGCGGACCAGCTGAAAACCTTGCTGGATAAACTGGATCTGGTGTCAACCATGCGAACCAGCGGACGTCGCACAAAACGGATGCGCCTGCTGCGCACAGAAATTAACAGTCTCCGTCATAAAATCAGCCACCAGTGCCGCAGCTCACGACTGCTGAATGGAAAAATGAAAGAGGACAAGATTAAGGAAAAGGAAAGTGAGGACAAGATGGATTACATAACCTCCAATCCAGGTAATGTGTACAATTAACGAGGTAAATGATACAGAGTGGCCACAAAAAGTATCTGGACACATAAGCCACACTTACAAGTAACTGTAGGGTCTATAAGTGAATTAAGAGTCTAAGAGAATTTGTTGCTTGGTGTAATATCGTGTTATCAAATGCCACGATACGTGTATATTAAGTGTGGCTTAAAGTAATATTTCAAGATTAATCCAAGTTTAGATCAGTCAGCTGCATTTGCGGCATCACGGTGATTGCCACAAAAATTACTTTGACTCTTCCCTCCTTTTCTTTTAAAAAAGAAACAAATCTGGGTTTACAGTGAGGCACTTACAATGGAAGTGAATGGGGGCCAATCTGTAAACATGAAAAGACTCGCTTTTTCAAAAGTATAGCCACAGGATGTAAACAATATGAGTGTTAATATGATTTTAGTGTGATAAAATCACTTACTTACCTTTTCTGTGTAAAGTACTATCTAATTTTACTACTTTGTTGTCATGATGACAGAACACCGTAAACCCAAAAATGACCGTAAAAGTTACGATTTAAACAAATTTACAGCACAAATAATACAATTAAATTTAACAGAAGAATGAATGTAAGTGCTTTTATCAAATTAAAGCTTCACATTTCTTTAAAACCTCCAAACATTGGCCCCATTCACTTCCATTGTAAGTGCCTCACTGTAAAAACTGTTTTGTTTTGTTTTTTAAAGAAAAGGAAGGACAAGTCTAAATTAATTTTTGTGGTAATCAACATTATGCCACAAATGCTGTCGATTGAGCTTAACTTGAAATGAACCTGGAATATTCCTAGTGGGCCCAAATAGTTTATTGTGTACACATAAACCATGTATAAGTTTAAGTTAATCATTCATTTCTTTTGTTTGTTGAAGCCACTAAGAAATCAGCATCACAAAAAACTCAAGAACTCTCTTGTCCGGACTCTTCACCTTTACCTGGAGATGCTCCACCAAAATCTCCCATGTTCTGCCTTGAGACAGGACGGACCACCACATCAGGGCGGTCAACTAAACCTGGCAGCAGAAAACAAAGAGGAAAAGGAAAACAGAGGGTTCAGAATGAAGAACAGAACCAGACTTTAGAAGAAGAGGACTTCCACACTAAGGAAGATGAGACGGTGGACCCCAGCCTTCCGGAGAAGGTTGCAAACACATCCTCTGATTCTCCAAGGATGGGCGTAGGTCGTCGAACATCAGTCCTCTTCAAGAAAGCTAAAAATGGAGCCAGACTGACAAAGGAACAGCCAGTCATATTGCAGAATGGAGTCAGCAAAATGGAAAAATTACTGTCAGCACCTCCAGTCCCAAAGTCGCCCTCTCCGTCCCTTCACCAGCTGAGATCCAGAGGACTGAGTGTGTGCTCGGATAGCGAAGCCGAAAAGTCCCACTCTCTTCCTGAAGAGAACGGTACAGTAATATCTATACTTAGATGATTACTACAGTCTATTGACCAGTGGTGTAAGTGATGTCTGGCATGATGTTTTAAATATGCTAAAGCAGTCTAATGCTTCTGATTTAGGTTTGACAAATGGACTCAAGAGACACAGCGGCAACTCATCAGATACAGAAAGCTGCACTCCCTCTTTCCCAACACACAGGTAATGGATGCTTTCACAAGGGCCATGTTTACTCCTGGTGTTAAGATTTGTCTTGGTTGATATGATCATAAATGGTTAGCCAAGATAATCAACTGTTTAAATCTGGTATTAACTTTTATTTTGTTAATACTGGGTGTAAACTGTTGTTTGTGTTGGCTGATTTTACACCTTGTGTTAGTCTCTATTCTGTTTCTTTTAACTGTGATTGCGTGACTACATGAAACACTTCACCTGTGTAAGTTATCACAGTCATGGAAACCTGGAAATTTCAGGATAATTGGAAGTTTGTTCAATCTTAACAAATCATGGAGAAGTCATACATTTTTTTAATAGTCTTTTTATATTTATACATTATATTTTTATATACAATTTATTTATATTACATATTTACAATGGCGGCCAACATTTTGGAATAATGTACAGATTTTGCTGTTTCAGAAGGAAATTGTTACTTAAGTGACATTTAACTGATCACAAAGATTAGTCAGGACATTACTGATGTAAAAAAACGGCACCATCACTATTTGAAAAAAGACATTTTTAATCAAATCTAGACAGCAGCCATCACTCCAACACCTTATCCTTTAGTAATCATGCTAAATTGCTAATTTGGAACTAGAAAATCACCTGCCATTATATCAAACACAGTTGAAATCTATTTGGTTTGTTAAATGAAGTTTAATATTGTCTTGAGTGTTTGTTTGTGAGTTGCCACAGTATGCAACAGACTGGCATGTCTTAAGGTCAATTTTAGAAAAAAGAAACCGCTTTCTCTAGAAACTCGTCAGTCAATCATTGTTTTAAGGAATGAAGGCTATAAAATGCTTGAAAGCGGCACAAAACTGAAGATTTAATACAAAGGTGTACACTACAGTCTTCAAAGACAAAGGCCAACTGTCTCTAACAAGGACAGAAAACAAGAGGATAAGTACATCAGAGTCTCTAGTTTGAGAAATAGACGCCTCACATGTCCTCAGCTGACAGCTTCATTGAATTCTACCCGCTCAACACCAGTTTCATGTACAACAGTAAAGAGAAGACTCAGGGGTGCAGGCCTTATGGAAAAAAACACTTTTGAAACAGAAAAACAAAAAGAAAAGGTTACAGCAGATAATTGGAAAAGACTGTTATGGATCTTAACCCCATTGAGCTTTTGTGGGATCAGCTAGACTGTAAGGTGCGTGAGAAGTGCAAGACAGCCAATACATTTTACAATAGTAAATTTTCATGTTATTAATGTCCTGGCTATACATTGTGATCAGTTGAATGCCACTTTGGTGAATAAAAGTACCAATTTCTATCCATAAGAGCAAAATCTGTACATTATTCCAAACTTTTGGCTGCCAGTGTATATTTTTATAATATAAATTCTTCTAGGTCATTGGCTAGAATTGTTCTTCTTGAACATAATCTCTATAAAAATTATTTTAGGAAACCTTATTCAGAACAGTCACGAACGACTGGGAAAGTAGTGGAAAAGTTATGAAATTTGTGTATATATATATATATATATATATATATATATATATATATATATATAATACATATATACATATATATCTATATTATGTATTTTTATTTTTATAATAGAAAGTCTTCTAGTTCATTGGCAAGAATTATTTCTCTTGAATGAAATCATGGAAAAGTTGTGGAAAAGTAAGGGTGAAATGGTGTGGAAACCCTGAAGTGATAAAGATCAAGTTTACTGCACACTTTTCCTTTAAAACCTTACTGAGCTTGCAAAGTTTAAAAACATTGTTTTGGAGGAATGATGGTGTGTTTTGTTGTTGTCCAGAACACTTTGTATGTATTAGTGTATACATAATAAAAGCATTTTCAACCACCACCAAATGTGGTTTAAGTAGTTGAATCACGAAACGTTTTGGACCCGTTTCCATCTGTATTTAGCGCTGCCTCTTGTGATTGGCTCTATCGAGATGTTAATAGCTGGTATAAACCTGACCAAGCTGGATTATGCAGTAGTACTAATAATTGATTCATGTTTGCTTTAAGTGTGTTTTTCTAATGTTTTCCGCAGTTCCTCACCTCCAAAACGCAGTCGTGGTAAGCCAGCACTCAGCAAGGTTCCTGTTTCTGTGGAGGCGAATGGAGTTCCTAATACAAGTAGGTACAAAAAATGAAAAATATGGCTCTTGTATAGTCCCATATCTTTGTTTGTTTGCTCAATAGTTAGCCATATTTGTTGTGTCAGGACAGTAGTTTGTCCCTTTATGTTTGTAGGTAGGCGCACTTCTCAAAATGATTTAGCGATGGAGCCTCTTACCATGGTTTGGGCGAAATGTCGTGGCTATCCGTCATACCCTGCAATGGTGAGGATCACATGGTCTTTCTCATACATACCTGCAATGGACTAGGGGTGTCCAAACCTTTTCTTCTGGGGTCAGACGCAAAAAGAAATAAGGTGTTGCCCCCGCATCATTGTAATAATAATAAAAACATCTAGATGCAACTAGATTGCCACTATGGCATTATATTTATATTCTATGCTTAATATTATGCAAGTTTTAATCACATTTTGCATTAATAAAGAATATTTCTCTCAACAAGAACACTTGCAAGAACAGTGATGCAGGGTCAGAAATTAAGGTGGGGCTCAGAATAAGTGACAAAAATGCCATGAAGTTCAAATTGTTGGCGCAAAAAAATCCCCTGGGTTCTTTTTTTTTTTTTTTTTATACCATCTAATATAGTCTTTAAAATTCTACTTTAAGGTTAGCACTACACATTATGTCATCAAATTTGTATACATTTTGATATGTTTAGAAAGAATGCCCTCATAAACAAAAAATGCCACAGAAAAATAAATCCAGTCTGCAATTATTGTCCCCTTTATAGAAAAGTTATTTCGGACAATGCAGTAATGTAACATTACTTTACAAAGTATTATTCTGGGTAAGAACTTGTTACTTTCAATGCCCTTGGATTTTGTGTTTTTAAATGTATTTCTTTTTTCCAATTAGTGTCACTAGAGATTATATAACAGAGATGGGTCACTTCTATTAAAATGAATGGGACAAATTGGAACGCTCAAACAAGGAGCTCTGAGTGCCCAACGATCTACCAATGTAGAAAGGAAGTCCTGCCTTATGATGCGTTCACATACAACGTGAAATGAGTGTTTTGCGCGGCTACATATGAATTAAGGGAATGGCGCGACTCGAACACTTGAAATCGCTTCATTCACGTGTTTCGAGCAAAATATTTGAATGACGTGTTGTCGCTAAAGCCTGTCAGCATTGAGATTGTCCGGATGTCACTGACGTACTGTCGTAGTTGCAGAAGAAATCTGGAAAAATGGATGAAAAAATGGTTGTAGCTGTGTGTGGGCACCCAGAATTGTACGACACTACGTCATACATGTACAGAGACCAGACGAAAAAGACGCAATCGCTTTGAGGAAAGTGAGCAAGGAAGTTGGACAACCTGGTAAGTTCTGAAAATATGCACCTCTACTTGATTCCAGCTCTTGGTTGTACTATGAACCAAGTCGTAGAAGTCCCTCCTCCTGTCCTTTTCTGGAAGATAAGGGGGAAAATTATTACTCGCGCGAACGCAAATTTAAACACAAATTTATAATCCAGCGGTCAAACTCGCAAGAGCAATGCGAGGCGAAAATTTCCTTCTCGTTGTATGTGAACACAACATTACAGTTAAAAGAGCCAATCACCTTTTAGATACAGACATCACCTGTCAATTAACTTTGGATCGCACATGCGCATTAGCTATACAAGCTGGGAATTAGTTTTTTTTGTGCGTAATATGAGGTAAAGAATCACAATTTATGATTCCAGTATTGTCAGATTTTATTGCAGATTTGAAATATGTCCTTCAATTGTAACTTTTGACCAACGGTTTTTAAGATTTTGCTCTTCATCCATTCAAGTAGATAGGAGCTGCTATGGCATGACTGGAAATAGCCTGCCGAAAGCGTTCTAAAGATGGCCGACAGTGGACTGACTTGCTAGAAATACTTTGGTGTCACTGCAAAGCACATAGATTTTTCTGTGCAATATTTCAAAGAAGCATCTGAACGAACCAAATCACTACAATGAATTAAACCTCCCACGCTACAGAGGACGTTAAAGGGAAGTGTACTAGGCTCGCTCACTCAATAAACTCTGTGCGGCCGCTCGTGCTGCACAACAACAGCTCTACTCAGTTGCATGATTCATGGTGGTATCGGCACAATGTATCGAGAACAAGTACGTGAGCAAAGTTTCTATCCTGATCGCAGTCCTTTCACAAATACATCATTCTTTTTGCATGGTGCTTCATCCATTCTGTCCAGACTCCTGAACTCTTCCAAAGGATGAACCTGGTGGCAACTAAAGAGAATGCATGGAGACGATGCACTGTGAAATGTGGCTGCACATGATAGCGAAACCCAGTGTTCAGAATTTCTCAATTGTTGGCCAAAATCTGTTCTACTTTTAAAAGCTTTCGCGAGCCACATCAGAGCAGTTGACCTGCCACAGATGGCCCGTGGGCCTTAGTTTGGACACCCCTGCAATAGACATGAGCTCTGTTCCAAAGCCTAGTGAGCTGTCTTCTGTCTGCATAGGCAACACTCTTCTAAAGTTAGCTTCCTAACTGTAATGGAACCTTGTAAAAGTGACTGATTTGGAACACTCTACTTAGGTGCCACTGACAGACTGATTACATCATTTGAAAAATAGAGAGGAACGGTCTCTAAGAATTTGGCCTGCTTTTTGGAACAGGCATCATGTCAGGTGCGTGCATATGATGCCTTAAAATGCGATCTAGGTAGTTTACTAGGTTTTGGAATTTAGCTAATGTCTTTATAAGTCACTTATAATTGAATTTGTGATTTATTCTATTCCATATTCATGCTAATGATGGTTTTCAACAGATTGTCAACCCCAAAATGCCCCGGGAAGGAATGCTTCACAATGGCATTCCCATCCCAGTACCTCCTAAAGAAGTTTTGAAACTGGGCAGACGCAGACAGGAGGAAACCGAGGAGAAGCTCTTTCTTGTGTTGTTTTTCGACACAAAGAGAACCTGGTAAGGCAAAACATACAACACTGAGATGTGTTTGAGATCTGCAACATTTTTATCCTGCTCATGTTTTGGTTTTCATGTACACACAGGCAGTGGCTGCCATTGGACAAGCTCCATCACATGGGCATTGACGACACCGTTGATCGTCTTCGTCTGATGGAGGGCAAAAAAACGAATGTGCGAAAGTCAGTGCATATGGCATACGACCGAGCAATGACGCATCTGAACCATGTGCAGGAAAACTCAACCTTTAACCCCTCAAATTTCATATAAAGCACTTGGATGTCTAAAACTGACTGTAGATCAATGACGGTACAACATTCATTTGGGTTTGTCTCTTCTGTCCCGTATCCTTCCCCTCCTCAAAGCACATAGAGACTTATTTAATTCTTCAGCATTGTCAGATTTAAAGGGTTAGTTCATCCATTTTTTTCGTTAAATGAAAATGAATGGTAAACAGTGTTGGGTTTAATCTGATTACAAAGTAATTAGTTACTGTAATCTAATGACTTTTAGTCAAAAAGTAGTGTAATGCATTACAGTTTAAATGATTGCCATCAGATTTCAGATACATTTTTAAGATCATGAGAAACCTTTCAGTCAAGTGTTTCAAACTTTTTGACCGGTAGTATATGTTTATACATTATGCATTTCTAAAATAATATTATTTTTGTAGAATACATTTAAAACATGAATTATGTTCATTTGTACATGTGTGTTTCTGTGACAGCTGAAAGGAAAATTAACTAGGAGAAAATAGAGACGTCATTTTGAAATTTTGAGCGGAAAAACGTGAAAATTGTTATAGAAAGTAACTTAAAGTAGTTGAGAATGTCATTACTTTTGAAAGAAGCAATAAGTAAAGTTTGATTACAATTTTAAAGAAGTAAATAGTAATTAGTTGTGGATTACTATTTTTGAGTACCAAAAACACTGATGGTGACTGAGACAAACATTCTGAAAAAAAGAAACTCATTCTGGTTTGGAACAACATGAGGGTGAGTAAATGACAGAATTTTCATTTTTGGGTGAACTATCCCTTTAAATGTAAAGATTCTCATCCATCCATTTAATCTAAAAATTCATTCATTAATTTCTTTTTTTTCTACACTTATTTCGCCATGTTGGAAAGTGTTTGGTCTAATTCACCAGCAACAATTGAATATTACGCAGCAGATTTTGTTTTTATTAAGTGTGAGGTTACAGTTGCCAATGCAGCAGGGTTTTTGGGCAGTACAGCTCAGGGTACGTGTTGCTAAAATGATCATTTCTGGCCTGGGTTTTTTGGATTGTGAAACATGTGTGCAAATACCCGCAGTTCTATTGCCCTTTGTTCTGGTGTTTAATAATTCTATCGTGACCATATATGCTTTTCGTCTTTATCAGGTTCAACCTCATGTATTAGCCTCTGATGTTTGACTCTTGCCATAGCTGTTTTACCTTACTGTGAGATGCCATTTAATGTCATTTATTTCACTGGCACTACTCCAAGTTAACATGTGCCCATGGATATTTAAATGAAAGGATTTGTTGCTTGTAATTGTGGGTGGAGATATCCGTGTAAATATAAATGCATGTAGAAAATATGCACAGATGTGTTTTTAAAACCTGAAATGTAAATGAAGTAATGATAAACTTTGTACATGTCATTTTAATTTATTATAAGTGGTTATGGACAAGGTATTTAATAGTAATTGAGAAGGTTTAATTTAACAGCTCTGTAAGCTTTATATTGTTCAGAAAGCATCACTGCTTCAGTGCAATTGTTCCTTAGAGGTCTACAGTGAGAGAACATTAGAGAATCAAATATTAAGTAGTCTCTTAGAAAATGTATGCACAGATAAAAAGAAATCTGTTTTGGTTTGTTAAAGCCTGTGGGAAAAGCTAATAGAACCAAACAAAATGTCTGAAACAGCATTTTCTCAAATGGGAAATAAACACTGTTGAACTGATGTATTTCCAGTGTTGTCCTACAGCAGGTCATCTCTTCAATGAAATTACTAACGGGAAATGTTCCTTGATGAAGGGTTTTTTTGGGGGGATTTTGTCTACGATAAGGAAGACGAGACGAAAATCTTTCATCATGATGATAATCAAATGTTTTTAAATATACAGTTGAAAATAAGATGAGAAAAAAATAATACTGTGAGATATGAACAACACACTAATACTCTTCTGTTAACTAATCAGAATGCGTAACCGTTTCCTTAAAAACATGCTACATGCAATTTTGCATCCTAAACTGTCTAAACATAAAGAATACACAGCGACTTCAAAAAAGTGGCTAATACTTCCATATATTCATTAAATGCTCTTATTTCAGGAGATCTGAATTTCAGAATGTTTGGTCTGTTACAGTTGGATACATGTGTCTGTCATTTTTCACATTATAACAGAGTAAAATTGACTAAAATGAATGAATTTGACATGATGAAATACTGACCAAATTCAAAGTAAGTTTGTCAAAAGACAAATTTTAAAAAACTAAAATAATCTGAGAATTTACTCTGTCTCGTGCATCTTTTGCGATTCCTAAACCATGCAATCACAAGATGAACCGACTTAAACAATATTGACCTTTTCTATCCATTTGTTGCTCTACATTTAAGATAGTTTAGTCAGTAAATAACAAAAAATACAAGATATAATTTGAGCAACTTCAGAGATTTATTACAGCACCAATGCAGTATTCATCTGAATAACATTGTTTTGAACAAATCCATTTTCCAGAAAAACGAACCTTGAGAAAATAGCAAGAATATATTTCTCCAAATATTATACATTGCACATTTTTTACTATTATGTCCAGTGGTTTAAAACTCATATATTTACAGTGTCAATATGATGACGTCATAATAGTTTGCACATGCCAAAAACAGTAAATGTCAAAATAGGCCGGAAAGTCAAAAAGGAAACCAAAAAGAGAAAACAAATCACAGTAAAGTTGATTTTGTTAATGAACTGTCATCCTCTTTAAAGTGTACTGATATATTGCAGCTTGTCAAAATAGTTTTTTATTAAAATGAAGCAAGGTTTGGTTTCAAATACTAAACAGCAAAAAAAATCACAAAGTACATAAGAAAAACTGAAAATGGTGCGATGTAAAGGTTTGCACAGCCTATGTATGCATGCTAAATGAGACATACATTTACATTTATGCATTTGGCAGACGCTTTTATCCAAAGCGACTTACAGTGCACTTATTACAGGGACAATCCCCCCGGAGCAACCTGGAGTTAAGTGCCTTGCTCAAGGACACAATGGTGGTGGCCGTGGGGCTCGAACCAGTGATCTTCTGATTAACAGATATATGCTTTAGCCCACTACACCACCACTCCCTAGACATAATCAGAATAACTTTTCAAGCCATAATAAATAGCTTGCCTCTTGATTTTGACATGGGGAGACCAATTCAACAAACATTTAATTTCCTAGCCAAACAAACATTTCTAACCTATATGTAATTAAACAACTAAAAAAAGTATTTTACGGTGAAGTAAAACAATTCAATTATAGCTCACGGTCAATGCCACAAACTCTGTAAGACTGGAAAAAAAAAAGAAAGAAAAAAAACCAGCAGCATGATGTATCAAATTATGAACCAACTCTGGATTGGTATCATTTGGTTAACTCCACACCATTGTACTACTAAACGAAGTTTGATAGAGTTGCTAAGTGTAAATGCAGGGATTGCAGCCATTTAAGTGGTCAGATCGCAGGTGGGTCAGTCTATGAGTGTGCATCTGAAACAAAATCAATGTAGATTAACAGTAGATGGAAGGATCTTGTGAATAGCATTTACAGAAAAACAGGAAGCCATTCTTCTCTTACCTCCTTTAGAGCTTTTGTTGGGGTTGGGGGTGGTGGAGTACTTCGGAGGGTATCGAATAAATAGACGCTCCTCCTCTTTCTTAATCCAGCGCAGCAGTTTGGTGATGGCCTTAATGGCGCAGGTTTTTGTGACAAGAGGACTGAAGCAGGTGTACAATTCAAATTTGCTTGTGACCTGAGATGAGAAATTGAATTAAAGTGTGTAATTTAAGTGCTTTCTGCCTGGGTTTCCACACCGTTTGATCAATACATTTCCATGACTTTTCCAATCATTCATAATTTATGAATAAGGTTTTTATAGAGATTACATTCACGAGAAAGAATTCAAGCCAATAAAATACTTTACAGCCTTTACAGGCCTGGAAATCACATTTTTAAAATACACTGAAAGTTCCGTAAAAACCCAGAACAAGTGTCGCCGAACAGAATTGAAAAAATAATGACTGTTTTCAAACATGTTTCCCAAACGTTGCCCCGGTCTCCCATTAGTCGGAAAATACAGATGGCCCCGCCCAAACTCACGCCTTTTGTTAAGCCAATGTTGATGCTCAAACAATCAGAGCGAAAAAAAGAGCTCGAATTTTTGGGGTAATCAACCAACAAATAGCTTACTTATAGCTGTCTTTGCATATTAAGCTGGGAGATGAGATTATAATTAAAAGTTACACACGTTCTCTCTCAAGGTGTCTGCAGAGACCCTGTGAAACTAGAGTGAGCTAGAAATCACAACATCAACATGTTTCTCAAAGGACTAAGAACAGATGCGTTTGACATCAGATACTGCTCACATACCCAAGCCAGCAGAGTCTCACGTTCAGCCACGTGATAGATGAGCTTTAGGGGGCGTGAGGTACTGTGGATACGGCCATGCAGGTCTCTGTACAGGTCTAGAAGTCTCATTCTCTCCTCCTCACTGCTGTAAGGGGCTTCCATTTCAGGGCTGCAGAGGCACACATACAAAAAACCCATGAGGCACGGAAGGGGCGAAAACATAGGTGTATTTGTCTATGACTCTTTTAGATCCCATTTGTGTTTGTCTGTCATTCTCACTCTCAATATTTTCAAAAAAGTATATTAGTGGTGCCTCATTGTAGCGCACAATCTCATGACAAGCAGAGTGCTCTCCATAAAAGAGCTTTACAGTCTCCATTCATCTGCATCTCTTCTTAAATAATAGCATAAATTAAGAAAACAGGCTTTCAATTTTTTCAGTTCTCCCGTAAAATAACTGTTTCAAATATGTGTGACCGTGACCATGAGCTCAGCTATAGTGAACATTGCAAGCTCTTAGATACTTTTCAAAGGCAGTTTAAGTGTGTTCTTCATGAGGCTTTGACTCGCAGCAAAGTGCTTCAGCAACTAGAGAGGTTACAACATTTTACATGAATACCAAGTACAAATAAAAAACACTTGCAAATTGGAAACACAAAGTTAAACTTCAAAGCACATTCATTTTTTTGGTTATAACCATAAAGGTGTTCACAACACGTAAAATGCCCCAAACTTGCAATTTGGGCTGCCTTAATAGCAGTGTGTTAATCTCGTGATGCAAGTGCAGCGTAGTTCTAGCGGGAAGACTAGCAGCTGTACATCATCGCATCATTATCTGGATGATTCCAAGCCAATCACATGTAAGCCGTTGCTTTATAAGTCTGCTCACAATCAATCAAACTGCTGTTTCAGTGTGCTAACATGGCAACCTCCACCACCCCACCACCACCAGTTGAGCCCTGTCCCACACGGGGGTAGGCTCCTCGCCCCTGCCTCCTATCTCTGGCAGGATATGACGGTTCTGAGTACAATTTCTTCAGACCGCCAGACGGGGCCTACGCCAAAGAGAGACATTACTTTTCTGTGTTTTATTCATCAAATAAATGTCATCTGAAATTTCACTCAAGTCTGCGAGTCTTCCTGATAGAATTGAAATTACTTACAAAAACGTAGACGAAGGGTTTTTGATTTGGTCAAATATAGCGTAAATGAGATGAAAAAGATGCATTAGGATATTAAATTGTTTTCATTAAAACACACTGTTGACAAACATTTGATTAGAAAAAATATATATAATACTGCAAGATATTATCAGTGTACGTATTATCAATGCAATTTTTTTTAAGAAAGAAAGAAACATTTTGAAACAATTTATTCAAATAATTAATTCATTGTATGGTGGGGATTGCTTGAGCTGCAAGAGCTAAACTCTGTACAATGAACTTAAAACATCCTACATATGTGAGATTAATATGATCTTTAATATGATCTTTAGCATGATTAAAATGTTCTGCATTGTGACATTACTGTCTCCAAAAATGTTCGAAATGTGGATGTTTTATTTAATTTATTTTTTGCTCTTGAACTGCAATGTAATACTGTAATCAGCATAAATAAGGTAGTCAATCATTTTCACATTACTGTAATTAGAATGAGATATTTGTTTTAGTATTACAGTAATGAGAATGGGGGAATTAAAGGGATAGTTCATCCAAAAATGAAAACTCTCTTATCATTTACTCACCCTCATGCCATCCCAGATGTGTATGACTTTCTTTCTTCAGCAGAACACAAACGAAAAAAGATTTTTCGAAGGATATCTCGGCTCTGTAGATGCAATCAAAGCAAATGAATGGAGATCAAGGGCCAGATACACAAAACGTTCTTAAGAAAATTCTTCTTAACTACCAATTTTTTCTTAATTTGTAACTTAAGAAAAAAAGTTAAAAATATTTAGTATTCCCGAAAGAAATTCTTAAGACCTTTGAATTAAGAATTCAAAGTCTCCACACAAAAAAAAAAAAACAAGTTTTTGAAATTAATTTTAAATAACACCTTAAAGTTACGATCACCTCACAGTTGTCTTACATCTCAAAAGGTAAGATGTTGAATTAATTAACTGGGTTGTTATAAACGTGACTTGTTCTATCAAGCTAAGTCAGAAGTCGCACAGGGCTTTATGTAGAAATTTGATTTTAGCCCAAAACACATTTTGAATAGTTTGTGTTTCATGTAACTTTTATTTTCAGCTATCAAACCATGTAAATGTTAAATGTCACATCTGAAAGTGAAAGTTAAAGTGGAGATTTAGAGTAAAAAATTACTTAAATATTGATCTGTTTCTCACCCACACCTATAATATCGCTTCTGAAGGCATGGATTTAAACACTGAAGTCATATGAATTCCTTTTCTGTTTCCTTTATGTGATTTTTGGAGCTTCAAATGTCTGATCACCATTCCCTCACACTGTATGGACCTACAGAGCTGAGATATTTTTCTAAAAATCTTAATTTGTGTTCTGCTGAAGAAAGAAAGTCATTCACATTTTGGGATGGCATGAGGGTGAGTAAATGATGAAAGAATTAAAATTTAAGGTGAACTATCACTTTAACGATCATAAAATGCACAATGTCACAATGCAACAAACCTTAAATGGTCTTAAAATAGACTTAATTTTCTTTAGGCAAGACTGAATTTCTTATCATTTTATTTTGTTTTGGAGGTGAAATATGATTCCCTTAATTTTGTGAGCTTTACCCTTATGAATTCTCAACCCACAATGCATATGCTTTACCTGGTGAACTGTGTTAGTTGTCGATGGTTGTCTGGCACATCAAAGGGCTTGTACATGAAATGCCTGAGATCAGACACTCCCACCTGACTAACACTGTACGAGTGAGTTTTTGCTATAGAGTTCAGGGCATTCTGCGCTTGCATCGCCTCCTCGATCTTCCTCTTACACTCAGCCACGGAATAAAACGCCTCTTTATCAGTGGAGAGAAGAACCAGACACACAGTACATTCTGGAGGGTCCAGATAGGAAATGTATGCATAAAAGTAACAGTCAGGGTTAAAACTGGGCAGACAGATGGGTGTCCAGATCTCCCCTGCATGGAAGGCGGACGAGGCCCCGATGAGGTTAAGCAGAAGGTGGAGGTCAGCAGGGTCCAGTCTGGTATCTTCAATGACCATCTTCTCTTGGACTATGGTGAGGAGCTGGTTCTTGGCTATGAGGATGGAGAAGACCAGGTTGGGAGTGATGGCCTTTTGGAGGATCTGGCTGAGGGAGTCCCTGAGAGACGAAGCCAGGGGGAGACAGTGCACAGCGCAGAGTAAGAAGCTGGGGTCCGAGTCCAAGAGGTTCAGGAGACCGTCGAGAATCTTCTCCGAGCCGCCCAGTAGACGGCGCAGGTCGTAGTTCTTCTTGTGCTCAAAGATGCGGGTGATGCTGGCCTGCGTAAGCATGCTGACGATCTGGTTATAGACGTAGAGCAGCTCATGACGGAGCTGCTGCTCTGACTGGCGGCTGCAGGAGACGGCCACCAGCACCAGAGGACCCTTCTGCATGAACACAACCGTATGTTCATCTACAAGAGAGAATGTGACAACAGAGGTGAAGAAACCAGTCAAACTTTATTTGTTCAACAAATTCATTCAAAGGATTTACACACTTTGACACACACCATTTAAGCAAATATCTATCAAATTCTCATCAACATAATTTGTCTTGCCATTTTTTTTTATTTAGTTTTTGGGAATTTCAATTACTTTCAATTGTGATTGTCTTACATTCTAATTTATATATAAAAAACTGTGATACAATTACTTTACAATTAAAATATACCATAAAAAAAATCATAAATATTTAGTTTTTTCACATTAGAGTGAAGAAACCAGAGTAACTTTTACTAGTTAAATTATTATTTGTTTATCTATCACACTTTGCTCCTATTAATTTGTATAAATTCAGTTCTTGGTAACCACACAATTTCAACTATGTGAGAAATCAAGTAATAAAACTTAAGTTAATCAATTTAAAGACCCCATGAAATTGCTTGACAAGCGCAGTTTTCATCACTATTTTTTTATATTTCCTTTTGCAACATGAAGGTGATACAGGACATTTTTAAAACAGGGTTATTCCATGTCAAATCAACCAAATTTCAGAAACGTCCCCAGCAGAATTTGTTTTATTAAACATAAATGATGATGAAAGACAAAATATGAAATGCTGTGGACCAGTATTTACAGAGTAATCCATTATTTTGAAGAGGGGGTCAAAATGTCAGTTTTCAGCCATGATTTAGACAAAACTAAAGGTAAAAAAATAAGCTTGGAAAGGTTGCAGCATCATTATATAATTGTTTACACAGAGATAAGAAGGTCTACTACTAAAATCAGTTGACTTCAGCACCCCTTGCTTTACATGCCAATGGTATAGTCCAAAAATGGGGGAAATACTTTTTTGTGTTGTTTTTCCAAAGTTGGAGTGCCTATAACTACAGAAGTATTAAAGATATCTAAATATCCTTTGAGATTCTGGTTCATGACAAACATTCCTTTTGTATCTTAATTTATTAGGTCCTATAGAGTTAAATGCTAGAGGCTCTCAATGCGGCTCCATGCATAAAGTGTTAAATATTACAAGTTTTTAAGTGGTCGAAAACCAAATTATAGGGTCATGTGTAACCAACAATACAATGCAAATAAATCATCAATTTTGATTCGTGGCATTGAATATTTTGGCTTTCATCATCATTTATGTATTTCTTTCACCCTTAAATTTATTTTGCAAAAGCTAAATTTTATGCCAGGGACCTCTGGTTGAATTGACACAGAATGACCATACAGCCATTAACCTTTATTTTACAGTCATAATTGATTTGCTAGAGATCGTGGGTATTCATTTTCCGATGTTTCACACTGTTCATTCGTAAACCCCAGGTTAATGTTCTTATTTGCATATTTCGAGTGTTGATACCAATGACTGGACGAATACAGATCGTGACAGACAGAGCTGCTCTGCTCTTCTGTGGAAATGTCTCCAAGCAAATAATCTCGGTTTGTCTTTTGTATTCTGAAATATAACTTGAAAACAGAGAATATTGTCTCTTCATCATGGAAGTTTTCGCATTTGCCACCACTGTTCGACACTACCGGTTTCCCTCAGATGGAGAAAGTATAAACAGCATGTGAAAGTTTGTGAAAGCGCATGAAAATATAACGAGGCAAGTACTGAGGCTTTATTTGATTGGTTGTCTGTTGCTAAACAACTCCTCTCTAACATTCAAACCCTGCAACGTTTCACACTATCTACCTTTGGCACCTCAACGCGGGGCTAACCCTGCTCCGGAGCGAGTTTTAATAACCCCCCAGCCAACATTTCCTTGTGAAACCCATGTGGGTTTTTGAAAGGCCATGCATGGGCAATCCAAATGGGGCCCAGAAAAATATGTCCATCGGCTCCACATGGGCAAAAAATTAGGACATTGTGGGCATTAAGAGGGGCCGTGTGGATGTTCATTATATGGGCCCAATTGGGTCCCAAACGGGTGCTAACAATGGGGCCAAGGTGAGCTTCAAATAGCACCCTATGGGTCCCATATGGGTGATCACACTGGACCCACAATGACCCCTCTTCTATGGGGCTTTTGTGGGGCCAGATTGGGCTAAAAGTGGGCCCCTTTTAATTAAATAAACCTGATTGCTGTGGGTCAAGTTAATATGCTACTCTGCACTTTTGAACCACTCCAACTCGGTTACCATGTTTTTGTATGAGTTTGTCACTATAGCACTAATATTTTAATGTCCAAGAAATGACATAACATAATATTTGAACTATGAAGAAAATGACTTCAAATCATCAGAATGTGTAAATAATGTTTTTATTAAAGTTGATTACATCAAGACAAATAGACAAGATAAATCTGGACAAAAAACAAATCTGAACAGACTCCTCTACTTCATACCTAAAGAAAAGCACAGAAAAACAAGTCATAGAAAAGGCCATTTAGTCCATTTTAAATACTACCAGAACTGCAGAAATTTCACAGGGGCATCACTTTAAGGCATTCATGATAAATAGAACATGCAAATGAATTTTAATTGCTACACAACTGAAAAAATTGTCACTTAAAGGAATAGTTCACCCAAAAATTTTAATTCTCATCATTTACTCACCTGTATGCCATCCCATATGAGTATGACTTTCTATCTTCAGCAGAACACAAACTAAGATATTTATAAGAATTTCTCAGCTCGAGAAATCAGACGATTGATTGGAGTGAGCCATTCCAACCTCCCATCTAGGTGAAGTATGAGCCAAAGTACAGTGTTGAAACGGTGGCAGCCACAGCAAACCATATTTCTCAGGCACCAGGATCTCTTCCTCCACCGACATGGGTTGCAACTTATGGTAAACCAAGTCACCCCTTTTATCGCTCCTTGCAAACAGCATTGGGATACTGAGGATCTATTTTACTCTAGATCATTACAGAGAGATGAAAGATGGCATTAGCACATCTAGATGGATAAGGCATGTGCAAAAGGTATAAATCAAGAAAATTGTAACCCTCGTAAGGGGGGCTGTTGTTCTCTCTTGCCCAAGGAGAAGACCCTAGCACTACGGAGGGAAGGAGCGTGCCACTGATCCTTTCACGAGCTACCACCAAGAAGACGGGTCTTGTGCTGTACCCGGCCAACAAAACAGAGGTACTAGTTATTGGACCAGAAACCTCTATAAATAAGCCGCTAAAATATAATTTCACTCTCGATGTTACATCGTCTTCAACAGCGAAGAAATCAGGTGTTGTATTTAGTACCAATACATCATTTGAAAATCAAATTTCAAATGTTTGAAAAACAGCATTCTTGCACCTAAGAAATATTGCTAAGTTACAACACATGCTCTCTGTTCTGATGCCGAAGAATGTAATTAATTCGATCATGATCTCAAGACTCAAGATTATTGTAATGCATAACTGGGAGGATGTCCAGCAAGTTCATTAAATAAAATTCAATTGGTTCAAAATGTAGCAGCCAGAGTGCAGACTAGAACCAAAAAATATGATCATATTAGCCTCATTTTATCGCTGTTACATTGGCTATGAGTTAAATTTCATATTAATTAAAAAATTCTATTAACTACATACAAAGCTTGAATGGTCTAGCTCCACAGTACTAAAGTGACCTTTAACATGCTATATTCCATCACATTCATTACAATCGCAAAACTCTGGCCTGTTAATAGTTCCTAGAATATCAAAATCCACAAAAGGAGGTAGATTCTTTTCCTATTTAGGTCCTAAACTATGGAATAGTATCTCTAACACTGTTCGGGATGCAGACACACTCACTCAGTTTAAGTCTAGACTAAAGACATGTCTATTTAGACAGGCATACACCTAATTTATCCTTTAACTCACAATTAGGCTGCTTTAGTTAGGTCTATAATTCTGCATTACAATTTAATGGCATCTACGCTAATATAAATTATTTGTTTCCATGTCTCATGTCCTGAGGTTACCAGAGCCAGCCTGATCCAGCTCCGTTCCTGCTTGGTGTCGGACTCCACTGCTATGTGTCACCCCGGTGCCAGCCAGATATCACTTCTGGTGATGGAGGATAAACTTATGCCACCTCCAACTGTAAGACTTCGGATACTTCATATGCCACTACCTGAACCTTGGATTTAGCATGAACCCCACCGAACCTCACCGAAATGGCCTGCAGGTTGAACTGCAATGCACCTCATTAATCTCTGCCTACATCACCTTTGCCTATTGATGGACTACATTCTTGAAATAGAGTACATAGACTATCATTTAATTGCCAACAAAAGCTTTCATCAGCCAACTAACAAAGGACAATTCATCAATGTGCACTTCTGCAGTTAATCCAGGATGGACTTCAAAGGCATTAGTCATTAATCTTAAAGTAAAAAAATATAAAAAATAATAATAATTATATAAATCCATCCATCCATCCATCGTCAACCGCTTATCCTGTGTACAGGGTCGCGGGGGGCTGGAGCCTATCCCAGCCAACATTGGGCGAAAGGCGGGGGACACCCTGGACAGGTCGCCAGTCCATCGCAGGGCCACACATAGACAGACATACACTCACACTCACCTCCACATCCACACCTAGGGCAATTTTTTTGGAGACACCAATTAACCTAGCCTGCATGTCTTTTGGATGGTGGGAGGAAGCCGGAGTACCCGGAGAGAACCCACGCAGACACGGGGAGAACATGCAAACTCCACACAGAAAGGCCGGGGCAACCAGGGTTTGAACCCACAACCTTCTTGCTGTGAGGCGACAGTGCAAACCGCTGCACCACCGTGCCGCCCAATTATATACATAGATTATTATTTTTTTAAACAATGCACCTTAACGCTTACTTAATTTACAAATTTAAAACCATGACTTGAACTGCACATAAATAACTAATATTGGCATCGTATTCATGCTGTTTAGATAAAAGGGGAACTGACCCCCACAGTGAGTCTGGTTTCTCCCAATGTTTTGTTTTTTCTCCATTAACCAACATCTAATGGAGTTTTGTGTTCCTTGCCTCTGTCGCCTTCAGCTTGCTCACAGGGGTTCTAAATACAATCATGGTTTAATTTCTATACAGAATTTACAATCATATTTAATCAAACTGCACAATGTTGACTAAGACTTTATAGATATTACAGTTTCATTTTTTGTTAATGCATGATTTTCGGTAAAGCTGCTTTGAAATGGTGTGTGTTGTGAAAAGCGCTATACAAAGAAAAATGACTTGACTTGTATTTTACAAGGCACTTACCCAAATAAACTGAGCGAATGATATTATCTCCACTCTGAACGAAGGAAACAAGAGCCATCATCACTCCCATGGTGGAAGACAGGGCCTCCTCACTACCATATCGAGAGTAGATGGGCTTCCCAGCCTCACTCAGCACAAACACATGCTTCCTGTGCTGTCTCCAACTATCCGCTGTCACATCCTCGTTCCTGTGCGAAGGAGGTCCAAGAGGTGTGCCGGTCTCGGAACAAGGGGACGAGGCCCCTTTCATCCCTATTCCCTGCTCCTCCACTTTACCCCGGGCTAACACAGTTACAACAAACACGCCCGAGTCGTCATGACCATTGTCTACTAGGGCAGAGTCATCGGAAGCTTTGCCAGAATCAGTCTCCGAACCGCCAGCACCCAAAGACCTGTCATAATCAACAATATGTAGCTTCTGAATATCTGTTAAATGTTCTTGTTGTTGAATGTTCTCCTCTGATGTATGGTCTGCTGACTCTGACTCCAAGATCCCCTCTGGGTCTGAAGGCATCCTGTGATCTTTGTTCACACAATGGTTACCCTCTGTGACCATGTCTGTGTGGATTTCTGATGGGACATCACTGTCCGAATAAGCAACATCTGTAAAGCAAGTGGAAACATAGCATGTGAACGACTAGGTTGACATAAATCCTGGGTAACCAGTTTGATCAGTATATTACTCAGAATATTACGCTTCTGCTCAGGGTTTCACCCCAAAATTTTAATCTGTCATAACTTACTCAACCGTATGTTGTTCCATCCCCATTTAAAGGGAAGTTCACCAAAAATTAAAATTCTCTCATCATGTACTCACCTCATGCCATCACAGATGTCTCTGACTTTCTTTCTTCTGCAGAACACAAATGAAGAATTTTAGAAGAATATCTTAGCTCTGTAGGTCCATACAAAGCAAGTCAACAGGGTCTAAAACTTTGAAACTAAAAAACTCATACAAATGTAAAAGTAAAAAGTAACTTAAATATTTATCGGTTTCTCACCCACACCTATTATATCCCATCTATCAGACATGGTCTTAACCTCTGGAGTCATATAGATTACTTTTATGCTGCCTTTATGTGCATAGCTTTACATTTCTGGTACCCATTCACTTGCATTGTATAGAGTGACAGAACTGAGATTTTCTTCTAAAAATCTTTGTTTGTGTTCAGCAGAAGAAATAAAGTCATACACATCTAGGATGGCAAGAGGGTGAGTAAATGATGAGAGAATTTTCATTTTGGGTGAACTGTCCCTTTAAGTGGAACACAAAGGAGATGCAAGGCTCTGAGCGCATCAGTCATCACCAGTGACTTTTATTGCACCTTTATCAACACATTGAAAGTGAATGGTGTCTGAGGCGTTTTTTGGGTGAACTAACCATTAAAAACGCCACCACTTAAAATAATTACCCGTCTGATCAAGTCATTGATGGAGGATGGATGGATCAAATATCTTCACCTCCTCCATGTTCCGAGTCTCTCGACTGTTCTGATCCACGTCAACATTCAAACATCTGGATTTATAAATGAAAAATGACATGCATTACTTTCGTTTAATCTAATACAGCATAATCAACAGCAAATAAATCAGTAAAGCATCTTAATGATGATTCGGACAGTAAAGTACAAACCAGATTAATCTGATTACTGCTGTGTGTTATCCCATATCTGCATAGTCCGTGGAGTTTAAACACTGTCACGCACGGCTTCAAGAGTAGAGTTTAATAAAGATAACCAACTATATATTTAAATTAATAAGATAATAAGAACTGGCTTGAATCACAGCGCTCGAGATTACAAAACAGTAACTTGAGCTCGTCTACATTATTTATGGAAAAACCTCATTATGTCATCCGACAATTGACTTATCTCTTGAATTGAATCACTATTTGTCATTATCATATCCATGTTAAAATTAATTTGTCATAATTAAAACCAAAAAACATCTTTCATTTATGCTTAGCGAAACTGACTCAGACGCCGGTGCTTCAGGTAGCTTGACGTTAAAAAATACTGCAAAGCAAATAACCACGGAAACCATTTCCGGTTAAACAGTTTCAAAATAAAAGACTGCAATCTGAATATGCTACACACACTCGCGCGGCCAAAATTTTGGAATAATGTACAGATTTAGCTGTTTCGGAAGGATATTGGTGCTTTAATTCAACAAAGTGGCATTCAACTGATCACAAAGTATTGTCAGGACATTACTGATGAAAAAAAACAGCACCATCACTATTTGAAAAATGTCATTTTTGATCAAATCTAGACAGGCCCCATTTCCAACAGCCATCACCTTATCCTTGAGTAATCACGCGAAATTGCTAATTTGGTACTGGAAAATCACATCCCACAGTTGAAAGCTAATTGGTTTTGTTGAATGAAGTTTAACATTGTCGTTGTGTTTGTTTTTAAGCTGCCACTATATGCAATAGACTGGCATGTCATAAGGTCAATATTAGGTCAAAAATGGCAAAAAAGAAAAAAGAAACAGCTTTCTCTAGAAACTCATCAGTCAATCATTGTTTTGAGGATTGAAGGCTATACAATGCTTGAAATTGCCAAAAGAAACTGAAGGTTTCATACAAAGGTGTACACTACAGTCTTCAAAGTCAAAAGACAACTGGCTCTAACAAGGACAGAAAGAGATGTGGATGGCAAGATGTACAACTATACAAGAGGATAAGTACATCAGAGTCTCTAGTTTGAGAAATAGATGCTTCACATGTCCTCAACTGACAGCTTCATTGAATTCTACCCGCTCAACACCAGTTTCATGAACAACAGTAAAGACTCAGGGGTGCAGGCTTTATGTGAAGAATTGCAAAGAAAAAAAAACTTTTAACAGAAATACAAAAATAAAAGGTTAGAGTGGGCAAAGAAACTCAGACATTGGACAACAGATAATTGGAAAAGAGTGTTATGGATCTTTACCCCATTGAGCTGCGGGACCAGCTACCCAGATAGCAATGAGTCGGCGGGCCGCTGGTGGTGCACTGGAGGCAGAATGGCATTATCGCAAACACGTTTGACGGCGCACCGCCGGCAGCAGCCGCCTTCCTACCGGCCTGCTGGCCATCCGCCATTATATCGAAGGCAGACCTTCCTCGGACCGTCGGAGGCAACCGCTATTTTCGAGCGATCTGCCGCCACTTATTGTATATATATATATATATTTTTTAAATATTTATAGCATGCAGTTTATCAAGAATAATGATTGATCAAACCAGACAAATTTCCATTTGGCATTTTAATTCCACATTTCAAAGTACAGTAACTGTCATTGAAACAAGATGTCAGATCACTGAAATATAAATAACAGAAAAATACAAACATGTGTATAACACACACAAAAGAACATGCAGGTTTCCAATTAAATTTTGGTAAAAAATAAATAAACATAAGCAATGAGGATATTTGGTACTAAAGAAAGTACAGGATACCAAATAAATTGAGGTATAACATCATATTTACAAGTCATTTCTAACAATAGGATAAGTGGTAATAATTTAGAGTAAAGCATACCATTATAACGGCAATGCTGACCTGTAGCACAAGGATTTACAAACTATATTTAACAATAGAATAACAGTTAAGCACTGTGACGGAATGAAGTAGAATATTTGGTACCAGGTAATGTGCAATATCAAGTATCAGAGGTATGAAATAGTATTCCCAAGCTATTTTTAATAGAATAACAGTTAAGCACACTGATGGAATGAAAGTAGAATTTTTGGTACTAGTTAATGTGCAATATCAATTGCATAGGATTTGTAAATAGGATTTACAAACTATAATAGAATCGTTAAGCACTGACGGAATGAAATAAGCCAATAATAAATAAAGTCACAGTAAGTAGAATATTTGATACCAGATAATGTGCAGATATCAAGTATTAGATGCATAATCTAGGATTTACAAGCTATATTTAAAAATAGAATAGTTAAGCACTGTAACAATGAAATAAGCAGCAAATTTTATATGAAATAATTGAGATCAAAGAATGTGCAGGATAACAGGTATAATATAAATTTTGACATTCAACTTACACATGACAACAAGTGGGAACAAATACAATTAACAGCAGAAAATCTGGCTGTAGAGAACACAGCCAATCAGAATGTCTGGAGTGGTTGGGGTCTGCGTGGCATAGTGGGCTAAGAATCACCGGTTTTCCCCGACCTCCAGAATGAGGCAGTGCAAAATGGCATATCTTCAGTGATTCCTCGTGCGCCTGTATAGGACAAACCATCCCATATTCATCCAAGGAGCTGTCCTCAAGGCAGGGTCACGTGAAAAAAAGAAAAAGAGAGCAATTTCCACAGTGAACAGTGTGGATTGGGTGAGTGTAGTCTGACACTTTTAGCAGGCTTTTTTTAGGGGTCTTGATGTTACTGACTGCCGGATAAAGAAAGGGTTCCAGTTGTCAGTGATGCTGGGGTGTCAGTAGTCAGCCTAGGTTTAAGGGGTCGGCTGAGGGTCCCTCTCAGCTGTGCGCCGCCTTTTTCCACCTTCACGGTCAGATGCTCCTTTCAGGTAACGCGTAACGTTAACCTGGATCGCCTCATCAGTGGCATCCTGGGTTGCCGGGTTCTTCCGGATGGCTCCTGTAGAAAATAAAGATCGGTCATTCCATTTGAATGGCATAAGGTCATACACATCTACTTAAATATAAAAAAATATCCAACTTACTTTGAACAATGGTCTTCAGGAACATGTCTCTAAAACATGCTTTATCCCCTACACCAGTCCAGGTTGTATTGATGGAAAGGTGATTAGAGAAGATACTCTGAAGCATTCGCCACACGGTTGTCTTTAGGTCCCTCCCACATTTGATTGCCAAAAACCGAAGCTGAAAATACAAAAACATGTTACAAATTACATTTCTCTGAAGCTTCTCATAAATGTAAAATGTGACAGGCTCTGGATTCAGACTGTAGAATATGCAGTGCACAATCTTAATTTTACTTTTTAGATTACCCTATGGCGTTATAAACTAAATCAGCACACTTACAAATCGTTGCTGGAGCTCTTTATCCTGCCTCAAAATGTTGTCAAGCAATGCCAAATCTTCCTGGGTGTCTAGGGGGAGTAACAGATCCCCTGGCAGGGATAACTCTCCAACAGACACATTGGCACTGAAATGTTGCATCATAGTGTCCATTTTGTTGTCCATGCTACGCACAACATCGCCAAACTCTCCAAGAAGTCGCAGCATTAGGGTCTGATCTGCACCTACAGGGGTTCCCAGAATAAAATAATAAAGTAGTCAGTCCTGGTCCCTCAACTACTAAACTATGACATTTATATCTAGGTCTACTACATGTACAGGTGGCCCCAGTGGGAATTAAACTAACAACCACAGGTGTTGTTTGCAAGTTGTACCTGATTGCCCAGTGCGGGCAAACATCTTCAACATTGTCCCAACTTGCTTCACCTGCTCTATAAGTGAGCCGCTGTCATCCGAAGCTACAAAATGAAAGGCATATGGTAATTTTGGACCTACATCACACACAAAAAAGTAAAATTTAAGAAAGAGTGCATGTTCTCACCTGCTGGTGCATTGCTTTCCCTCAGGGCTAGGTTCTCATACCTCAGGGCTTGGTTCTCATCCCTCAGGGCTTGGTTCTCATTCTGGAGTCTCTGGAAATCTACATTTTAAAAAAAACAACAACTAAAGGCACTATTTTCAATACAGTTAAAACACTGGACACTAAGACATAGGCCTAGAATATACCTTCATAGCAGAAAACTTCATGCTGTACACGAGGTGCCAGGGGAGTCCAAGGGCCAATAAATGAGCGATGACTTTCTCCTATTGATAATCATTGACATTCAAAAATACGTTTGAAGTTATTGGTTACATGTAATGAATTGGACTTAAATGTAACACTTAGTTTAGCGCAACATATTACATACCTCCAGCATTTTCACACAAATGCTGCCAGGGTACGATAACAGCAAGTAGAGCACTGTTTGCAGCTTCAATTTCCTGTTTGTCCCTCTCAACTCCTTTTAATATTCTTCTCCTTTTGGCCCAGTAGCTAGACATTGTGACAAACAATGCATTTACCTTTAAAGCCAAAACAATTGTCCAACAGTAGGTCTCTTGGGTGAAGATAAGTGGTTATGCTCTGGTCAATGTATCTGCAAGAAAATGTGAACAAAACCACATTGTTAACGTTAGGAATATACTGTAGCTATGCTGTCGGGGAAAAACTGAACAGCCAAATGTGGAATAGTGAAATTGTTAAACATAAGATGTATTCATTCAGTGTAGTGTTTCAAGTGAACACAGCATTGTCCTCAAACATACAAAGTACAACAGTTCAGAGAAATAGAACTCATCATAATCCCCTTAAATCCTAGAAGTACAGTAGCAACACAGCACGTGTTAGCTAACACTTGCTAGCCACTGTAGCTACATTGTGAACTGAACTAGCAGCATACTTGTTCGGACAAAGAAAATCATTTACACAACCTATATACATCATTATGTTTTGTTAGAAAAAACACAAGTTATACTTAGTCTTTCTAGATGTAAATCTTTGGCTAACTACTGTAAGTAGCTAATTACATTTCTACATGTAACATTACTAGCAACATTGCTTAGAGCTTAGAGCTAACCACTCTAGCTACTGGACTAGCAGCATACTGCAAGAACAAAGATGACTAACTTAGATATTTTAAAAAGATAAACTAAAAACAATGTAAACATAATATTCCGTTACACAAAAAGGAAACATGTACTTACTTAAACGATGGTAGTCGATGACTTTGCTAGCTAGCAAACTGTAGGCTGTAGTAACTAGTACTGACAATAACTCGTGATTGAGCGGCAAACTGATAGAGACAGAGCGTATTTAGGCCACGCCCACACGGGGGGAAAACAATCCACCCGTCACTTTGCATTGCGAGAGGCTGCCTCCTTGTCACTTATGACTTATAACAAAAAACAAAACAATGTCTAAAAGCTGCTGTGTGACAAGTTGTACAGCAAACAAGCTAAATAACCCAGAAATACATTTTTATAAGCTGTCGACCCCAAAAAACGGTTTGTTTCAGGACATAAAAGTGGATCAATTGAGAGAGAGCGCAACTAGTTCTCGAACTACTCTTAATATAAGAAAGAACTATGCCCACTGAGACGCGACATGATCAGTGGCTTCAGTGCGTCATCGACAGTAGGGGCGGGGCCAGGAGCTCAGTGACTCCAGTGCGTCATCAAGCCACCGTTTTAGCAGAATCCTGAACACAGCAATGGTGCAAAACTGTTTAATGGTCTAACTCCACAATTCAGTACTTCACAGTTCACAGTCTTTGTAATGTGTTTTAGCAATACATTTTTAACATTTATAATGTGTTTAGATTTTTTTTTTTTTATTGCCTTTACAGGGACTTTAACACTTTCTTAAACATTTGTACAGGTCGTAATTGCAAATGAATCCCTTACCTACAAAAGGTAAAATAACTAAAAAAATCGAGGTTGGAAAAAAATTAAAGACATAAACGAAATTTATTTAGCTTTTTCATTGAGTTTATCCTTCACGTCAAAACAGGGATTTTCATGTTTATGACAGATATTAGCTACCATGGTTGCAAATTAATAAAAAAAAAAATATATAAAGTATACCCAAGATTTTGGCCATGTTGCAGATGTCTTTCACTGTTCACTGATAGTCAGGCATTGGTGAAAATCTAACTTCATTAATTTATTCTGCTAAATTGTTCATACCATGAATTAAATATCTATTTTAAAACCTAATCAGAATCAGAAAGATATTTATTGCCAAGTAAGTTTTACAAAAGGAATTATTTTTGGTTTATTGGTGCATGTCTCAAATGTGCATCAATCAAAGAAATGTAAACAACTGTCACCTATGTGCATAAAATAATTCAGTATATTTTACATATATTACTGTATAATCGCTTCAGAGTTTCAAAGTAATTTAAATGCAATTTCCTAAACCTTACCTTATCATGGAATCAAGAGTCAAGACTATGTTATAAACCCTAATGGCTTTGGAGCAAAAAAAAATAATAGCCAACATGGCTGGTCGATTTTGAGAGTCTAAGCTGTCCTTGTATTTCAAAGCGGCTTTCCGCCAGCCGGCCGCGGTCCATTAGACGGAGGCAACCGCCAGAAAAAATGAAGCAGTCGGCCCGCCGGCTGCATCTCGCAAGAAATGGGAGTGACGAATTCGGCGGCAAACGTTTCATCCCCACCAGTGGGACGCACCATAGCCGACAGCTTAGGGTCGGCGGCAAAAAGAAGCCGTGCGGATATTTTTTGCTATCTGGGTAGACTGTAAGGTGTGTGAGAAGTGCCCGGCAAGACAGCCACAACTATGGCAAGTGCTAGGAAGTTTGCGGTTAAATGTCACCTGAGGACAAACTGACAGCCAAAATGCAAAGGATCTGAAATGCCATTGCTGCATGTGGAGGATATATATATATATACATACATACAACACACATACACATACACATACACATATACACACACACACACTGCACATGCAGCAATGACAGCTTTGCAGATCTCACCTGTTTACTCCAGAAGGCAGTAATTGAAACTACAGTTGTATTGGCAATGCGCTGTTTATACAGTGAACAAAACAAACTTTTTTATTATTATTTTTTTATTGCAGAATTTACATATAAACATGGCAACATATAATCCACAACTTCAGTATAAGGATATATAGAAAACAGTCAGAGGTAACAGCTCTTAATAAAAAATAAAATGAAATAAATAAATAACCCAGTGATAAGACATTGTCATACCAGGGGAGAATTCAGTCAGTTCAGTTATTTTCTATAGTCGGGAAGTGTTTTAGGATGTCGTACAATCTTTGTTCTTTTGGATCTTTTAGAGTTTCAAATACAATTTAAATTTATTTAAAAAAAAATAACAAATTTGGGGGATGATTTTATAGTTCTAGAGTTAATTGTCTTTGCAATATCAAACCAAATGTTATGTCGTCTCTGGAGATAGAAGTCGGGAATGAAGAGGTCTTTTGCTGTATCCAATTATGTATGTCACACCAAAATATATGTACCAGGTTGCATGAGGGAAAAAAAACATGGTCCGTAGTTTCAACATCATTTTCACAAAATGTGCATGCATTAACATCAATACAAAAGCAAAGTCTAAGTAATTCTTTAGAGGGGTAAATGTTGTTCTTAACTTTGAAGTGTGTTTCTCTCATTTTGGGGGGTATAGGAAGTGTTAAATACATTGTTCTTAGTTTAGTTATTGAATTTGTAACATATTTATGCAGGACTAAACAACCCTTCTGTAGGCAGCACAACACAAACATGAGGTATGTTCTTGCGCTCGAACTAAGGGATCTCAAGATGTGTTTTAAGATTTAAACTATGTTTAACTTGACACAGTGTCATAAAATTTTATGTTTATGATGCAACGCATCCGAGACACAACACAAGCATGTCTGATGCTTTGACGTACATTGACGGGTCCTTAAACAAGCCCTCATAATTAATCTCCAACTGATTGACAAAATCACTTGTGTAATGGATTGCTGTGAACTGTATACCAATGATTGACTTCTGATCAATAATATGGTAGAAAACAATACATTGTATTCTAAAGCCGCTTTTTGTATTGTCTTATCAATGAACTCTTCTGCCACAAGAATGTAATGCATTTTAATTATCTTAATTTTTTTATTACATTACCCCCCCCCAAAAAAAAACTGAAAATCATGTCAAAATGTTTAATCGATTGACAGTGCTAATATATAATTTTTAAATATTTAAAGATAACTATGTATAAATTATGTCATCATAATATACTGACTTATTGTTATGAGGGGCTTTCTCAGCAAATATTTGTATATGCAATTAATTAATCGGGACACCATGTAAAAATTTTAATCGATTGACAGCCCTAATATATATATATATATATATATACATATACACAGTATCTCACAAAAGTGAGTACACCCATCACATTTTTGTAAATATTTGATTATATCTTTTCATGTGACAACACTGAAGAAATGACACTTTGCTACAATGTAAAGTAGAGAGTGTACAGCTTGTATAACAGTGAAAATTTACTGTCCCCTCAAAATAACTTAACACACAGCCATTAATGTCTAAACCGATGGCAACAAAAGTGAGTACACCCCTAAGTGAAATCCAGGGATGCAATAAAATCTGAGCTTTTCAACAAAGGAGTTAACATGGTCAATTTCACAAACTGGCTTATTTGATTAGTGACCTAGAAATAGTGCAGAATATTTTAATATTTCTTAAACATTTTTCATCATAATGTCTCTTTGTTTTTAATTTTCTACAACTTTTTGTTTCTATGTTTAAATTAGAATTTAAATCCCAGATTTTCAATGTGCTCCTAAAGTTTTGTAACTCACTGTATATTCGTTTTTAACAATACGAACACACTCGGTTTGAGAGATTTTACATTTTAATCATTCGATTTTCTCACATCCAAAAGGACACTTCCCAAACTTTTCTTTTGAACAATTAATGTAGCCATTTGTAAAGACATGCTACATTACGTTATGATGTGCCAACAGATATCTAAATGTTCAATACTATTCCTCTGGTTTCCCTTAATATTTTTGACATTGCACAAACATAAAATTGTTTTTGCTTTTTTCAGTTCTGGTATATAATCAGTAAACAATGTTTATTGGTCATCTTTAAATGACCAAAGACCTGCAACTTTTCAACATTCCTCAAAATATCTGCTTATCCAAGTTAGTATCATTTATTCTAACCAAATAAAGGAAACACCTGATATTAATAAATAGTTGAGATTATATTTTTAATATTACATTTTACAATGTTTTCTTAAACATGCACCTAACTAGGTCCATGAAGTTTAATGAAATTAAGGAAAACAGGTTACCCCCCCACCCCCACCATTGCATGGTGTTGAAATAAAGAAATTCAGGTGGGAACAGTGTGATGCTCCGTGGTTTGTGCTACAAGCTATGATGTCCAATGCATCAACTGCAGTCTGGAGAAGATTCTCTGTGCATTGCATTTTTCTTCAAACTATCGAGGTATTCTTGTTGTGAAGCAGCCAGTACTGAGGCCAAAACATTGTCATCTTCCCAATCTGTTAAACCTTAAAACAAAGCAACCACAACTTAAGTAAGGAATCTTGTTGGTTTGTTGTTTTGCATTTTTCTGCATTGATTTCCAGGGCAAAAATCTGCATAATTCCATGCAACAGATTTAATTATTTTAAGATACATGTGTTAAAGGTGCTGTAATAGTTTTTTTTTAATGACATGCAGAAAATGCCAGATATCACAGAAATAATAGCCATAAAATACACCTGTCTCTGTAACAGCTCTAGGCTCGGTAAGCAGCGGGGGGAAAAGATGTCCACGGGCCACTGTCAGATCATTTGTTTAGCTAATCAGAAGCCTTTCTCCCCATCTATCATTGTGCGCTTACACATGGCAGCCCATATCTACTCATATGAGTACGGTACAGTGTCCTGCTCCAGCGAAACATTCTGGGTCGGACTGCAAAATAGGAAATCCGGGGCAAGATGGGGCGTACTAATTCAACGGCTAGTCTGATGGAAGTTCCAGAACGGCTTAAATCGCTTACAGCACCTTTTTATAAGCAAAGCACATTTACACAATTAGGCTTACAAATTAGCTACTGAAAATGTATGATGCCTACCGAAGGCCGTAGGTGACATGTTCTGCATTCTAGTTCTGTACCCCCGGGTTGGGTACAGAGACACCAGGGACGAGTTGGCAGAAGACTGATGACTTGGACCTTGAGAGGAAAGCAAGGAAGAACTTTTTACCAATAAGGTATTGAGTGAGACGTGTGCATTAGCTTTGAAAACACACAAATACAGACCTGGGGCACAGGGTGAGGGGGGTTTGGGAAGAACCAGCGAGGCTCCTGCTGGGGAGGAGGGTTTGACAAGGGGTTCAGGGTGAGCTGGGCCTGTATGCTCTAGAGAAGGAGCGGAGCTTCGCTGACATGGCGAATGGCATCCCCAGTCCTCAAAGCCACTGGATGTGGTGGCTGTGGCAGAGCTGCAGGCGGCGCTAGCCTTCCGAGGCTGAAGAGCGAGAAGTGTTTAAATAACGAACATACGGTTGGAATGTGCTTAGATTGGAAAAATGAATACAGATCCAGATCCAAAATGGACTGGTTTATACCTGTCTCGCTTGCTTCTCTTGGTCCTGAAGCCACTGCAAGTAGGACTCACGAGCTACCTGCTCCTCAATGGCCTCATTGGTGGCCTCCCAATCTGTTGCTCTCTTCTTGTCTTCCATCATCTGCTGCTCAATCCAAGACTCCTCGGAGGTCGTAATGGCGTTTTTCATAAGACTCTGATCAGCGTACTATATGGAGAAAAGATAACAGAATGCCCATTCCAGCAAGCTAATAAATGCAGTACTCAGACGACTACACCATCAAACAGGAAATAAAATCCCCCATAACATATGATAATATTCACGTGTCTTATTTAGAACACCTACCCCTGGTTTGAAGGAGGGGAGGCCCAGCCCCACCCCAACACTGGCTTTGTTGGGATTCATAACAGAGTTATAATGGATGTTTTTGTGGTAACTGACACGAATCGGCTCATCTTTGTTCTCATGGATGCAATGGAACGTGTTGATTGGCTCTGTAAAACACAACCAAGAGGTATCATATAAAGTGAAAATGCCTTTTTCTATGCTAAATACATGACAGGCAGCCTGTAAGATGAATCTTGACTAACCGACACTGTACTGATAAACTTCCACTGGCCGGTTGTACATTTCTGCCATGGCTTGCATCTCAATGTGGTTGCCATGGCAGTTGTTCTTCCTCTTCCTGCTAATATATGTGGTGAAGTCCTCAGTGACATAACTAGAGAAGTAATCTGCATTTTTTGTCTGCAAATGGAGCAA
Source organism: Xyrauchen texanus (assembly GCF_025860055.1). NCBI lineage: Eukaryota > Metazoa > Chordata > Actinopteri > Cypriniformes > Catostomidae > Xyrauchen > Xyrauchen texanus. Next base: position 31,231,760 of record NC_068314.1, on the reverse strand, counting down.
TGAGGGTTAACAATGAATCGTACGCTTGATATTATTGATTCACTGGAAATAATTTGTTCTTAAAGGAATGTCCCAGGTTCAATTCAAGTTAAGCTCAATCGACAGCATTTGTGGCATAATATTATCACAAAAATACATTTTGAAAGAAAAAAGCTAAAATCAAGGTAACAGTGAGGGACTTAAAATGGAAGTGAATGGGGCCAATTTTGGAGGGCTTAAAAGCAGAAATGTGAAGCTTATAATTCTATACATTTACATTAATTCTTCTGTTAAAACAACTATATTATTTGAGCTATTAAGTTGCATAAATCGTCATTTTTATGGTCATTTTAGGTTTTAGGGTTATACTCCATTACATCATCATAGCAACAAAATGTAAAATTGGATTTATACTGTACTTTTCCTTAAAAAAAAAAAAGTACAAATCTAAGTTACAGTGAGGCACTAACAGAAATGTGAAGCTCATAATTTTATTAAAGAACTTACATTCATTCTTCTGTTAAAAAATCACGTATTATTTGGGCAGTAAAGTTGTTTAAATTGTCATTTTTACAGTCGTTTTAGGGTTTGTTACCATAACATGGTAACGAAGTTGTAAAACTGTCTATAAGTTTACACAGAAATGGTTTTATCACACTAAAATCATGTTAACACACATATGGTTTATGGTCTTGTGGCTATACTTTTAGAAACGTGAGTATTTTAACATGTACAAATTGGCTCCCATTCACTTCCATTGTAAGTGCCTCACAGTAACCTCGATTTTTGAAGAGGAACGAGTCGAAAATGTATTTTTGAGGTAATCAACATTATGCATTAACTTGTATTGAACCCGGAATATTCATTTAAATATTTGAAATGACTCACCAAATAATCCATACAATGTTTCCGTACCACATCGTGCATATCTTGGTCCCCATATACTTGATCAGCTTTAAAAAACACGAAAAAACAACAACAAATAATTCCATATTTCAGACACAATCTATAACTGTGTAAACTGCAGTCTGATAGTGATATAATTCCCATTTAAAGTACAATAACAAGGTTTCTGTGGACTGTAAAATCTGTTTGTGATTCAAAACTACACTGAAGTGCTGCTATGTTCTCAAAATGTGAACTAACTCCGTTTCAAATAAAATAACTATTGGACAGACACAGAAAAGACATATTACCAACTGCTCTGAAAAGACATGCTCCATCTTCCTTCATTTTTTTTATTACGAAGCCATTCTTTTCCCTCAAGGCTTTCGCAAACCATTCTTCTTGCTGTAGGCAAAAAAATACAAAATTATGAAATAAAAAACAGCCAAACAAATATATTTTAGAACAATGAGGATATATAGTATTTTTTGCAGTTTATATATAATGTAATAATAATAATAATATATATTATAACCATAAAAAGTATTTGGACACTTAATTTATCATTTTGCCAAATAACATTTAACTTCCACTTTCCATTAAGACTGAATGAAAGAAACACTCTTGAGATTGACTGATAGATCACTGAGTATATCAGTGTGCTGTGTGATTATAATGAGGATAGCAGTCAATATGAAGTCGATGTAAATATAATATAACCAATGCAATATTTATCTAAATCTTTATATTAGGTGTTGTGGTTTAAGAGCTCCAGCAATGCATTTAATGGGTTTTTGAATTATTCTCAAAGACAGATCTTGCAACGAGTTGCCAAGTATAGTGATAACTGAAACCCTAATAAGATTGGGGTGAAAAACAAAGCATTTTAGTTATTTGTTGATTTATTTGCAAAATATAATTTTATGTAAAAGCTCTATATATGCATGTTTTTGCACGTTATCTGATTTGTATATATGTATACACTGTATATATTTTGCCTTCCATTATAGATTGGCTGTGTTGTTGTCTTTATGCTGGTTTGCATTGATTTTATATTAAGAAAGAAAAAAGTATAGTGTACAGCGTAGTGTATAAAGTATTGTGATATTTTGTATATCCAATACCTGCTCGACTGTGACTGGATCCACAAGCTGAATTCTGTCCGCATTCTCATACTCGTCCTCACTGTTGTTGCCTCCTGCTCCTTCCTCGGGTTCCGATGCAGGACTGCCTCCTCCTCCGCCTCCCACTTTTCCTCCTCCACCTGTCAAACTGCTGGAGCAAACCACCTGCCGTCTCCGCTTGCTGAGTCCAGGTCCCGAGAAGCAGCTTCCAACGCCACCTGTGCCGCACGGCAACTCAACACGACCTCCGACCGAGTTCGTGCTGGCTTCACACTGCCCGACCGGAGCTCCAGCGGGACCGGGCTGCGGGGAGGCCGGCTGCGGGCGAGCGCTCGTCTCTATCCTCCGCTCCTCTCTGGAAGACCACGGCGGCGGAGAGGCCCTGGGTCTCGACCCAGGTCGTCCTCCAAGTGGATGAGGGTGCGAATGCGGTTCAGAGCTGCCTCGTCTATCCGGTTCATCGGTGTGATCGCCGCCACCGACTGTCGAGGCCGGTTTCTTTTTCGGGAGAATTGTCATAGCTGGCCAGCTTGCGGTGATTTGTGTTGTTATGAGTTGTCCAGACAGAATATACGGCTTTTCACTTGTTTATGAGCAATCTGACTCGACACATGAATAATTACACCCGTCCTGACATCGGTTAATTAAATACGAGTGTTACAAAACGACTTTGTTCCTTTGGCGTTCGAGGCTTTTCTTTCGTAACAACGAGCGAGAGTTTGACACAAACATCAACAAACCACAATGCGATTTTTCCCTGTCACTTCCGACGCCTGCTCTTCGTGCTGTTGAATACGGGCTCGTATCGCTCCTCACTGCCCCCTACTGCTCTAACAGCAAAGTGGCGTGCACATTTTTTTTAAACAAATAATAAAAACTAACAGCTGGTCTCCCATGCTGGTCTGTTGGCTGCTTTTAGAGGGATATTGGGCACTTTTACGGTTAGGCCAAAAGTATAGATATGGAATTATTTCAAATTAACATACACTGGTGGCCAAAAGTTTGGAATAATGTACAGATTTTGCTCTTATGGAAAGTAATTGGTACTTTTATTCACCAAAGTGGCATTCAACTGATCACAATGTATAGTCGGGACATTCCTAAAATGTAAAATTACTATTAAAATTGAAAAAATAAATAAATAAACTTCTTAAACTACTTCAAAGAGGTCTCATCTAAAAATCCTCCACGTGCAGCAATGACAGATTTGCAGATCCTTGGCATTCTCGATGTCTGTTTTTCCAGAATCTCAGGTGACATTTCACCCCACACTTCCTGTAGCACTTGCCATAGATGTGGCAGTCTTGTCTGGCACTTCTCCGCACCTTACAGTCAAGTTGATCCCACAAAAGCTCAATGGGGTTAAGATCCATAACACTCTTTTCCAGTTATCTGTTGTCCAATGTCTGTGTTTCTTTCTCCACTCTAAACTTTTCTTTTTGTTTTTCTGTATCAAAAGTGGCTTTTTCTTTTGCAATTCTTCCCATAAGGCACCCCTGAGTCTTCTCTTTACTGTTGTTCATGAAACTGGTGTTGAGCGGGTAGAATTCAATGAAGCTGTCAGCGGAGGACATGTGAGGCGTCTATTTCTCAAACTAGAGACTCAGATGTACTGATCCTCTTGTGTAGTTGTACATCTGGTCTTCCACATCTCTTCTGTCCTTGTTAGAGCCAGTTGGCCTTTGTCTTTGAAGACTATAGTGAACGCCTTTGTATGAAATCTTCAGTTTTGTGGCGCTTTCAAGCATTTTATAGCCTTCATTCCTCAAAACAATGATTGACTGATGAGTTTCTAGAGAAAGCGGTTTCTTTTTGTCATATTTGAGCTAATATTGACCTTACAGTATGACATGCCAGCCTATTGCATACTGTGGCAACTCAAAAACAAACACAAAGACAATATTAAACTTAATTTAACAAACCAAATAGATTTCAGCAGTGTTTGATATAATGGCAGGTGATTTTTCTAGTACTAAATTAGCAATTTAGCATAATTAATCAAGGATAAAGTGTTGGAGTGATGGCTGCTGGAAATGGGGCCTCACATTTGACATTTAACAAGACAATACACACGTTTATAACCGAGAGAAAATTATACGGACCTTAAGTCACTGTATTGCTCTGATGATGTCCGTTTCTTTAAAAGTTTGAGGCATTGGAGCTTATCTGTATGTGCTTAATTCCATGCTCATGAGAGCGCTGTGACTCTGACCCTACCATGATAGTAAAACAAAATGTGATTGGTTGAATATAAAATATGCTACGATTGGTCTGAATAATGTGGCCATTATCTGATTGGCTTGAGTAGATGATGGGTGGAGTCCACCTATTTGTAGATTTGGGTGTATGTCTTGATGCTAGATTTGTTTCAAAATCGACAAATGCGTGTAGTGCAAATGCACAGGAAGTGATCCACAAATAAATGCGTGTGATTCACAAATGAATGTTGGACAGAGTTGTGTTTGTGAGTTAAAACATTTTTTTGTAAATAATTTTTTTATTTGCAAATCTCATTCTTTTCATTTGTGAATTCATTTAATTTTTGTGAAACTCGTTACTTTAATTTGTTGATCTCCATCCATCCATCCATCCATCGTCAACCGCTTATCCTGTGTACAGGGTCGCGGGTAATTTGTTGATCTCATTCAATTTATTTGTGAACCAACTTTCTATTTGTGAATCTCTTTTTTTAACATTTGTATGTTAATATTAAACAATTCCATCTCCATACAAATCCACCTGAGCTCTAACTTGGCCAAGCTGGGAGACCACATTAAACTAGTAAAGACCAGCCAACCAGCTTAGGCTGTTTTTTGTTTTTTCAGATGGGAGTAGGCATAAATTTAACAGGAAGCGCATTATGCAATGACAAACGTTTCAAACTGTAGTATGATACATTGTTGTCACACAACCTTATTATTGTTGCATGCTTAAATGTTCACCCAAAAATGAAAATTATCTCATAATTTACTAACTTTCTTTCCTCTGCAGAACTCAAACAAAGTTTTTAGAACAATATCTTAGCTCTGTTGGTCCATTCAATGCAAGTGAATGGTAACCAAAACTTTGAAGCACCGAAAAGCACATCAAGGCAGTATAAAAGTAATCCATACAACTTCAGTGGCTTAATTAATGTCTTCTGAACGGATCTTATCGGTTTTGGGTGAGAACAGACCAAAATATAACTCCTTTTTCACTGTACAACATTCCAATGCACTCGCTAAACATGATCATGATTTCAAGCTTGATTACAATTCCTAGTGCTTGGTGCATGTATTGTAGGACGTGTTGTCACCCTAAACAAGCAGATATTGCATCTTTTCCTTCTTACATTACTCACTTAGTTTTGTCGTTTCCTTTGGTGATCATTGTGCTGCACTGATAGACTGAACACCAGAGCTGGTGAATGCACTGTAATCATGATCCACATACATCTTCTACCTCGTAACGAATATTATCCATAAAGAGCAAATTAGGGGTGAAATGCGACTGTTGTATCAGGAGTCTGTGAAATGGGGGTGTTTTTGCCAGACATTTTCATTAGACATTGATGCTCCATGACAGTTTTGGCATACCAAGATGGTCGCTCGAACACTTCCGGTGGCTTTACCTCCTGCTGTCAGTTTACCATTGCATCAGAGATCCAGTTCTGTATCTTTGACGCAATGGTAAACTGACAGCAGGAGGTAAAGCCTGTATGCAGTCTGTATGCAGTATATATCAGTGATGCACGGGATTCGAGATGGCGCTAGGAAGTGTAATTGGACTTGGAATCATGATTGCCAAGGAGAATGCTGCTGTCAAGATTTATAGTGAAAAAGGTGTTACACTTTGATCTGTTCTCACCCAAATGTATTAGATAGCTTCAGAAGACATGGATTAAACTGCTGATGAAATTACTTTTATGCTGCCTTATGTGTTTTTTAGAGCTTTAAAATTGTGGTCACCATTCACTTGCATTGTACAGACCTACAGAGCTGAGATATTCTTGTAAAAATATTTGTTCATGTTCTCGGAAGAAAGAAAGTCATACACATCTGGGATGGCATTAATATGAAATTAATATGGATAAATATGAAAACGTAACCTCTCAGAGTTTTTGTTTGTTTGCATTTTTAAACAAAGTTTGTGTAAAAACGTGTTGTCTTTTGACAATACAATCAAATGATGACCCTGCCTTTATATGGTGGCCAGACATTCCAGAATGTCAAAAAGTCAGCATCGTATTCATGTGTGGTTTGATCCTGGTCGTTTGATCCATTCTTGGGACATTTGTGTCAATCTAGCAGTTTTTGAAAACAGAAAAATAAAAGATTTTAGAAGTACTCCAAACTAAATTCTTAAGCCTAAGGCCAAGTTTATTCAAATTATTTTTTTAATTATTTGTGCTATTGTAGGCTTACGATTTAATTAACCTAATTTATTAGTTCAATAAAACACAGTCATTAAAGTTATTTTAAACATAAATAAAAAGTGTTGGTTTTTTGTGATTTTTGAACAATCACCAGTCGGTGTGGTTTCCCAAGTCAGGAACTTGCTAAATAAATCCTGACTTTTTGACAGTACTGTCTGACTTATATTATGTTGATGTGCAATTTACCAGTGGGAAACTCATTCACTTCTGATTAATGTGATAGGACATGAAGGCAGTGGGTCACCCAGGTATTCCTGTCACGACACACACACAAAAGGTTAGGATCCAAGTGCATTTATTAGGGTAATCCAAAATCCGTAGTCAGCCAGGCAAGAGTCAAAATCCATACAAAACAGTCCAAGAAACAAGAAGACAAGAAACAATGAGACAAGAACTAAGAGGTGCTGGTAACATTAAACAGACATTAAGCAAGGACTCAACAATTAACACAGAAACAGACAGGGTATAAATAGACCAGTGCAAACAATGTGAGTGGGAACAGCTGTGTGTAATGATCAGTGATGAGTGACAGAACAGGATGATGGGAAATGTAGTACAAGAGGAAATGTGACAATCAGGGAAAGCGCTTCTAGAAACCCAGGGAACAAACCAGACACTGTGACAATTCCATGCATAAAAAAAAAAATGAAGTATACATACTACATACCCTTTGTGAAGTATACATACTATATACCCAGCAGAAATAGTAATAGTATGGAAGTACACTATTCAAAACCACACTATTCCGAAGTTTGATGCAAACTCATTTTATTAAAAAAAAAAAAATTCCAACATGCTTTCAATTAATACATTTATCCATTTTTTTTATTTTTATTTTTTTATAAGAAGATAAGACATCCATAAAATGAATCTTGGCTTGGCAAGCCTACTTTGAACCTGAGTTTAACTGTCTGGTCATCATGTAATATTATTGTAACTGCTTCTTAAAATAATAATGCAAGCTTCTGGTGGTGTGGCTTGAGTGTTATTAGACCAAGCAAATTCACGAAGAACTATGAATATCATCAGATCAAGCAGGTTCTTTTTTTAACCTTTACAGATACAAAGTGAAAATAAAGTTTACTATGCCAGCTTCATCACATGCAAAATGAGATTTTTAGGAGGTCATAATATTCATTTTAGTCATCTGTAGTCCCTACAAGTCAATAGCAATCTCCAGGAGAGCTCAAGGAAACATGAGTAAAACAGATATCTCAAAGTGGGTCAGTAACACTTCACAATAAGGTTACATTTTATAACAGTTTAACTACATTAGTTAACATGAAGTAACAATGAACAATAATTTTACAGCATTTATTAATCTTGGTTAATGTTAATTTCATCATACTAATATATTTTTTCAAATAAAAGTTAATGAACTAACATGAACTTTTTTAAAACTAATATTACCCAAGATGAATAATGCCGGCTGTGGCTCAGGTGGTAGAGCGGGTCGGCCACTAATCGCAGGGTTGAAGTCATGTGGGCCGAAGACTCCGAAGCCGAAGTATCCTTGGGCAAGACACTGAACCCCAAGTTGCTCCCAATGGCAAGCTAGTACCTTGCATAGCAGCTCTGCCATCATTGGTGTGT